>NC_090213.1:6237500-6512500 GCF_033026475.1 Channa argus | reverse complement strand
TAGCATGTCAAAGAAGCTCTCTCCTGACACACCATGTTTATCAATAGATGAAGTACTGCCATACTCACGGTGCATGGGTGTCCACCCAGAGAAGGACCAGCCTTCATTACCATCCCCATCCAGCTCACTGATAGTTATATCACTGTTACTCCGCTGGCGAATGCGCCTCATTCCTTTTCGAGGTGAGCCTAGATAGCCATCTGGAGACAGAAAGCGATTATCCTTTCCCTTGCTCTGCATCTTGCTCTTTAGTGTGTTGTGGATGTTGCGTAGCATGGATGAGTCCTGTGGGCTTATCAGGTGGCCCAGCTTGGCTGACAGATTGCTGTGGGCTGTAACGGCTGACACCCCTCCTCCACTGCCACCACTACCACTACCACCACTTCCACTTCCTCCTCCCCCACCACCTCCTCCAAGTCTTTCTCTATCTCCACTTCCTGATCCCGAAGAGCTGGTGGTATTTGTAGAGCTGGGTGAGTCGGTTTCAACTGTGATATGCCAAACACCTCCTCCGCCCCCATCTTTCCTTGGTGGCCAATCAGCCACACGAGCCCGAACCCCCATCTTAGGGACACCAGGGTTGGTGCCAGTTGTAGAGGAAGAAGAGATGTGGGCGCTCTCACTACGGGGAGGTGGTGCCCCTCCATTGGGCAATCGCAGACGGCGGGTATAGAACTCATCTGTAGCTGGTACTGAGCCCCCAACAGAGCGTTCCGTCTGTGAACGTTTCAGACTGGTCATACTGGAGACGGGAAAGGGTGCAGGGAAGGGAGATGGGAGGGAAAGGTAGGGATGGGATCCCGGTGGGATTAGACTCGGGTCAACATGATGCCCACTGAATGACGTTACGAGAATCTCACAGGCACTTTTGGTGCTGCAGGAGGGAAAAAAATTAAAAAAAAATATATAACAAGGCACAGCACTGAATAACAAATGCTCAACAAAAAGTTTTTAATCAATGATCATCCATAAAAAAAATAATAAAAAGATAATAAGTCTTGCTTTTAACGTTGCAATTCAAATACTGAGCACTACAAAAGTTTAACACACTGTACATAAAATATTGATTATTGGCATCATTAGGCCATCACACAAAGTTAATGCATGTAACTTTGGACTTTAGTAAAGAGTAACAGTTGTACCTTTTCAAAGCTGAGTAGAAAGCAATGTGATTATATGAACTTTCAGAGCTGAACTCTGTAAAAGGCAGTCTGCACTGCAATCATGCTAGAAGTCTGGATGGAACAAGCCCAGCAACTAAGAATAATGGTACAGGGTGCAAAAAAGGATTGGTAAAATGGAAAGCAAGAGACAGAAGAGAGAAATCAAATTTGAGAACTGTGTTCGTATATACATAGCACATATAACTATAGCAATGGCTATAGTGTTCAAACAATGCTTGTACTCTATAAGGGTTTAAAGATTATTTGATATGAACCAGAAAAATCAATAAAAGAGTAAGAGATATTCCTGCATCAGTTGAAAACCCAAGTTTCAAACTAAATTCTCTACAGAACAGCGCATACAGCTGTCAAAAAACTGATCTATTGCAAATTCCTTTTTACTTTTTGCTACACTCTGTATGCACGTGAGAAAAACGCACCTTGTCGGCATCCAAACACTAACTTCAAGAAACCAGAAACTTGTAGAGAAACATTTCAGAGGCTAGCCCACTGTTAACTGCTAGCCAACATTAGAAACCTCCATACTCTGGAATGATTTTGTACTTGGCAAAAAAAAGAGAGATTCTTGATAAAATTGTGTGTAAGTAATCATGCAATCAAGTTTACGAGGAGTAATAAATGCAATTACTAAAACAGGAGAGCAACAATCAACAGCTGTCAGGAAACGTTAACCTGGTTTACACTGATAGTATTAGCAGCTACTTTCAGAGCACATTAGCTGATAACTCCACTGGTAATTGGCAGTGAATGCATTTGGTGAATTACAGTGAATACATGAGGCAGCATTACTCCGTTAACCCATTAACGATCTCTCATTTCATTCATTCTTTCATTCAGCTGCATGCAGCTTACTGTCTGCGGCCTTTGGTTATGCACATGCATAGTGGGAGAAAGCCGATTAGAAACCTGGTTACATGTAAACATGGCAAAATAAAATTAAATAAACAAACATAAATTTAAAAAAAAAATCTGAGTTCCCCAACAGAAATCTACCTGGGAAAACCAGGTTTCTCTAATCCACTACCCAGTTTCGGAAAACCAGCTTTCCCATTTAAATTTACACTTTCCAGAAAATGCCAACTGTAACATGGTTAGTTAAGTCCATATAAACACACATTATATCAGACACAAGAACATATGCATGTTTACTGCAGTATTTTGTAATGTTGGGTCCAAAACGGTAGTAACGTTATAACACGTAAACGAAAGGGCCCCCCGTTTACTGCTGAAAACGTAATGTTTCGTTTTTTGCTGCTTCGGCTGTCTTTTTAATCTTCTTCTTTTCCTTTCAGCTGTTCCCTTTCAGGGGTCGCCACAGCAAATCATCTGCCTCCATCTAACCCCGTCCTCTGCATCCTCTTGTCTCACACCAACTAACGTCATGTCCTCTCTCACTACATCCATAAATCTCCTCTTTGGTTATCCTCTAGACCTCATGCCTGGCAGCTCCACCCTCTGCATCCTTCTACTGATATATTCACAATCTCCTCTGAACATGTCCAAACCACCTCAATCTGGCCTCTTTGACTTCATCTCCAAAACATCTAACATGAGCTGTCCCTTGGATGTCCTCATTCCTGATCCTGTCCATCCTCGTCTCTCCCAAAGAGAACCTCAACATCTTAAGCTCTGCTACCTCCAGCTCTGCCTCCTGTCTTTTCTTCAGTGCCACTACCCTTCTTTCAGATTATACTGTGTGTGTGTGTGTGTGTGTGTGTGTGTGTGTGTGTGTGTGTCTGTGTGTGTGTGTGTGTGTGTGTGTGTGTGAGAAAGAGAGTGAGGAGATGAATTCCTTACCTTCGCTTTTCACTGACCTCGTTATGAACAGTTTTTATTTTACCTACTTACACCTGGTTATGTGGATTATCAAGAAAAACATGTCATTGTTCTGGAAGAGCCACATCACTGCTTTGACTTTTGAGTTTCACAAATGCAATTTTCAATAAATACAAACAAAATGAAATCCCCTAACAAAGATCATAGTTGTGTCCTACATTTCATTATGTGCATGAATCAATACCATTTCTACAGAGTGTGGAAAGGCTCTTTGTGACCTTTGACCCTTTGACACAATTCTGGGGAACTTTGTTGTGGCAGTCTGTGGTCTTGAGGCAAGTACTCGTGAAAGTATACTGTCTACTCTGTATTGGCTTCAATCTGGCTTTAAACACTGAAGTGTCTGAAGTTAACGGGTAAAAACTCAAAAGTCTGCTATTGAGGTGTTTGTGTGATTTTATTAAGATTAAAGTTAAAAAAAAAAAAACCTGAACGTAAATGTATGGTAAAGCTTGCAAGCAGCCATCCATCACATCGTAGCATAAACAGAACAGAAAACTATTTTTGTGATGCAACATTTATTTCTTCAATGTATACTGTGACAAACCAGTTGTAAACTGTATTCAGAGACATATTCAGAACCCATGAGGAAAAAGTTTGGCTAATTCTATCTTCAATAATCATTAGGGCAATAGGGGAAATGTGCTCATAATTTTGAGTCTCAGTTAAAAGACGTGCGACAGCATTTTGGACAAGCTGCAGTCGAGAGACTGACGACCGACTGACTTAAGATAAAGTGCATTGCAGTAATCCAGCTTGGCGGTTACGAAGGCATGTATTACTGTTTTAAAGTGCTGCTTTGTAAGAATGGGATTGACTCTGGCCAGCTTCCTCAGATGAAAGAAACTAGACTTAACAACACACCGGATCTAGCTTTCGAGCCTGAGGTCAGTATCAATTTGAAAAACCCATGGTTAATAATTTCAGATTTGGCGTATTCAGCCAAGGGTCCCAAGTCTACACGGGTAGCCCCAATAGATGAATTAGTTCCCAAAACCATCACTTCAGTTGCTGTGTCGAACCCTGGAAGGGACAAGCCGAAAGCCATTGATCTTTGATTAGGTCCATGAACACTGACTGTCTTACAGTTCAAAACTGCCTGATTAATTCCAAAACAATACATGCAGAGTACCCCTTTCTGCCTGTGCAGAGGACTGTGTTATATGATTGAATAAAAGCTGGATAAATGAGTGGAGGAAAAAAAAATGGAAGAGAAAGCAGGAGCTGGGGACAGACTAAGAAGGGACAGGATTATACTGTATGTTAGGCTGGAAGAATAGAAATTGAAACAACTGATTGTGGCACAGCGTGACACATGATAAATTACATTTGGAGTTATTAGGTAACCTTTAGCAGTAATTAAACGACGTTGATTCATAACGTAAATATGTAGCATCACTGCTCAATGCAGCAAAGTGCTGCTAAAGATGTCAGTCTGCCAATGTGACTAGAAACTTAACTTATTTGCATCTCATAGAAAATTGTGGCTGTATCGTGACATTGTGTAATATAGGATAATATATTCATATATTCTAGAAAATTATAAGAGACAAAATTTAATAGCCAATTCTCTACATGGGTAATGTTATGTAAAATAAGATAACACCTTTGTAAAATCCTTCACTTAATTTGAGGAATCCAAAATTATGTAAGCCATAAAAAACACATTTTTGAATACCTGCATATTTTGCCAAGTCGTACAATAGGGGTTGTGCTAGAGTGAGACGGGGAAATGTAAATATTATTGTATCTTTTAATAAACTGAAGTATTATTATTTTGTTTTGGACTATAACTACTTTTTTTTTGGACTAGTTTATCTCTGGAGAGCACTTTACAAGTTGTACCCTTAAATAAGAGCTATATTAATCCCTGTATTATCATTGGTACTGTCATCATATTTATCAGTGTTCATTTCTGGTAGCAGTAGTAGTTACACTAGCAGCAGAAGAAATAGTTAATAAAAATAAAATTCAGAACAGACGCTTTGTTTGACTTTTGTTTTTTACCACTGGAAAACACTCAAATTTCTCTTCAAAAGAGAACATGTACACTTAAAATATATATGAATTCAAAGTGTACGTATTTTTTATTTATCTTGGATAAATGATTATTGTTTGGCATAGGGCAGGTGTTGTCATTAAATATTATAAATTAAATTTTTTGATCAAATATCCAAACAGAAAAAGGACATTTAATTGTAAAAATAATATTAAGTACTACTGTGGCTGCCTGCCTTGTTGCACTGAATGCCCTGTATGAATAACAGGAGTTTAAAAACATCACTTTTATTAACTGACACTGTGCGGTAAGGATGGCAGAGAGGTTTCTGTTCAAAAGAGATTGATTTGAACTCAGAGCAATTTAAAAAGCACCTTTTGAATGAATTTCAAATTTTTGTCAGCCTCCAAAATTGTCAAACCTCAAGCAAAGCTTTACACAAGCTACGTAAGCTACAGTTAGCCACCAATTCAGCAGTAGTGACCTGAGGGCACATCTCAAAAATATGCATTTATTACTTCCCATTTCATGTAAGCTTGCTTGGCACTGAATGTCTGTTCTATAAATCATACCATAACCTTATCACTTATGAATAGTTTAAACCTATGTGTTTACTGAGGATGAGTAAATTAATGTGATTAATACCCAATGTTGACTTCCATATACATGTGTGCAGCACGGGGACCTACCTAAGCATACTTGAATCAAAGACAAGGATTAGTGAAAAGATCCCATGCACGAGCAGTTAAAAGTTACTTACTTCAGAATGCTTTAAAAATACTGGTGATTCTAGAATGCAAGCCAATCTTTTAAAGACTTCCTCTCAACTATGGAGATTCCACATGACTAGAGGTGTTTTGGTGTCTGTATGGGCATTGTTAAAAAAAAATCTTATCTTTTATGGTGTAGCTGGGTTATCGTTGGAGCTTTAAGGATGTATTTCTGGCTGCTACCAGCTAAGGGTGGTGGCAAGTAGCCCAGGTGCTGCAGTACGAGCACTGCGACTATGAATCTGCTTCAGTACACAGTGACTCATACACAGCTAAAAATTACAGACCAGATAAGGTGATAAGCTGACTGCCTGACAGAGGCCAGTGCTGAACAATGAAATGAGTCAGAGAAAAGTTCTTAAAAGACAGTGTACAAAGAGTTAAGCAGATTGTGTGAGTTCATGTGTGTGTATGCTTCCATGCCCTTCCTGACACAACCCTCCTATTTCATCTGGGCTTGGAACTGGCACAGAGGTGAGCTTGGTGGCTGGCGGGGCCTCACCTGGTGGGGAGGGATTCAAATCTGTGGCCTTTTGCATCCCAACCCAATGCTCTACCACTTATCCATCAGGCCCCCTAAATACTGTAATTTGGAACTTGTTAATATTTTAGAGTGAAGTATTGATGAGTGGATTATTGCTCTGTATTCATTTATCAGTCTGTATTGTGGTTGAGGAAAATGGATGGTTTTTCCCCAGGCCTGTGTTTAGTGAAGATCATCAACTTGCGATCACAGAGTACATTACTCAATGGCAGAAGCATAGAGGCAGGGTGAAACAGACCTTATACAATGGAAGATGAAACTACATAAAAATCTATACACTAATGACAAATCTGATACCAGACTTATGACAATTATACACCTGTTTTCCCAGACAGGCATCATTACCACACTGACTGGTGACTCAAGTTTAGTCAAGTCATGTCATGTTTTTGTTAACCCTGACAACACAAAGTGTCTCCATGTGTATGACAAGTACAGAGCAGAAACAGGCTCAGCCCACACTCGGAAAACAAACAGAAAGCCTCTCCTTTTGCATGGCTAGAGATGCCATAAGAAGAGTGTGGGAAAATGCCAAAACCCAAATGGAAAGCAAGAGAGACAGAATCAAACTTTGATAGCATGTCCTCCTAAACACCTGCTGCCAAGTTACTGCTGGGCATAGCTGAGACAGTGAAAACAAAACATATTTATGAGTGTGCACATGTATTTATTTTCAGGCGGGTGTAAAGTAGTGTCTCCTTCTGTCTCTCACCACATACAAACAAAAGAACCAGATCATAAGAATTGTTGCATCACATTGTTTTTTCTCACCTAAGTCATCTTTCCCAGGCTGAGTGGCATTAGTCGCTTGGTTTTCAGTTGGTTTAGAGTGTGTGAGTGCAGAAAGAAATACAACTATTCAAACTTCACTGAAATTTATGCAAAAGTTTAAAAGTTATGTGGAAACTGTCCAAATACATAAGCATCAACTGTACCACACAAATAACAAAAAAAAAAAAAACTAAATCAAATAAGGAAATTTTTAAACAAAATGCAACTTTTGTGCATCAAAATGTATTAGTAATGTTCCTGTGTTCTTTTATGCTATACATCAATTTAAAAAGTTAAATAGCTTTCCAGCTCGGAGCATCTGAAAGTAGAGGAGAAAATAGCAGGCCAAGACTCGGAAGGAAGATAAGGAGAAAAAAATAAATAAATCTAAGATTATTCTCTTTGAAAGTTGCCAGGCAGCAAGCAGCCCAAATTGTTGCACTGTAATTGTGTGGAAAGATAAACGTGGTTTGCTGTTTTTACTCCCTCTGCAGAGTTTGGCAGTCGGGTGGAGTCTCTTCTCTGGCTCACTATAATTCAAAAGGGGCAATTCACATTCTATGTTACACATGACCCTCTCCAGAGCTATCACAAGCCCCTTTCACTAATGCACTGGAATCCTGAGATTCTTCTGACTTTTTTCAGAGGGGTCGTATGTGAGAATGCAAATGTCCAAGTGACATGCTCCCATCATTATCCGGACTTTACCCTACAAGCCCCCTACTACAAAGCCTGTATTATGTGAGTGAGGCCATGCATGCATCACTCTGCTCTATCCCGGAGAATTTAAACAAGCGAATGGGGGTGATGACAATATTTCTATCGCTCCACTGCCAACCTATGGAAAAAATACGGTTTTCAGAGAAACACTTTGACCAGTTTAAACTAATGTTTTCACAATGCTTATTGTGTCTTGCAAGCAGAAAATCAGTATTTAAATGGATTTGCACTTTTAGTAACTTTCTGTTGTATGCTCGCAAGTTTGTGACACAACAACCAACCAGCATGGTGGATCGCACAGAGAAAATAGGACAATAAAAGAGCCAGCTCAACTGCCTGCCTGAGGTTTGGGTGCTTTTATTCATATTTAAATGAAGTCCTTACTGCTATTCACACATCTCAGGTGTGAGGCCATCTCCATGGTTCTTCCCTTCCCCTTCCCCCGCCCAGCACTTTTGAAGAGAAGTTTGTTTTGGGAAATTCACCGTGACGGTGGATTTGAGTGAAAAAGAACAGAAACACAACCAAAAACATTCACACACTGCTATAGAGCACAGGATAGACATAGCAGCATTAACTAGGGACTCCCCCACCTCTCCTGCATGTGGTTAGTTTAATAACACCTAACTTTTAAAAAAAATTAAACACAGGCGAACAGCTTGATTTAATGAGGCCGCTTCAGAGAGCATTTCTGAAACAATGCCACTATAGGGTAGTGCAAACATACTACACAAAAAAGTTGTGAAGTTACTGTTGGCTCTTAGGTATGTTGACAAACTCAATAAAAATTAAATAACAAAAAAAAGTAATATGTGAAACAAAAACAGAACTACAAATGTGATTATGTGTAGTTCTGTTTTTGTGAAAAAAAAAATTAAACTTTAAACAGCTGCAGGTACAGGTACATCAGAAATGTTTTGTAGCCTTCAACAGATCTTGTGCCTTGCAATATTCCTGGCTGAGCTCTGCAGGCAGGTGTTAAACCTCATGACTTTAGCTCTGATACAATAGGCACTGTCAGCTGTGAGGCCTCCTATAGAGGGGTGTGTGCCTTTCCAAATCATGTCTAATGAATTTTATTTACCACAGGTGAACTCCAATCAAGCTGTGGAAGAATCTCAGCAACAATCAAAGCATGGGAGGCCCCTGAGCTTAATTTTTAAGTGCTGTTGCAGAGGGTCTAAATACTTATGACAACGTGATCACACACACACTCTGTTCTTAATCTCACTAATTTCACAAACTGGCTTTAATACACATATCTAATATCAATGATCAGTGAGTACTCTAGATTAAGTATTTAAATGCAAAGATATTGATGTCTATTAAACTGTCTATTAAATCTAAAACAAATGTGGCATTAAAGTAGAAGTTAAAGGAATGGCTTAATTTGTCAAAATTTCATTTGTTAAAAACTTCTGCATCGCAAGCTTGGTAAGTTGGTGTTTTATTTCCCAAAACACCATAGCACCTTCTGACATTTACTGAAAAATGCATGCAGTCACACCTTGTTGACGCTTGGGTGTCTCTACAAGACAATAAATAATTAACATTGGAGAGTATATATACATGTACTCAGGCACATTGAAACTGAATCAGGGTCTGAGAGCTTCCATTCCATTTACCATATTCCACTGGTGCCTAAAAATAAGCAACTGAAACTAACCAACCTGCAAGCATAATGTCTGATGGATAACAAATATTCAGATGGATTTTGTAGTGGTTAAGGTTAGGATAAAGGAGTGGGATGCATCATGTCAAGTATCCTCACAACTATTAACAGATCCAGCTTTGTATGTGGGTGGATGTTACCAATCTACTAATCAAACACTCACCACTACAACGCTAGCAAAATTCATCAGATATTAATATTAGATAAAAATTACCATTTACTAAAGATGAGTTTTTTGGCAGTGCACTAAAAAAAGTTAATTAAAACCTGGTTTGGCTAAACAAATTTAGGAAGAAGAGCAGCAAGCATTCTAGAAACAAACATCAAATACATTTGACTTCTACAAAATTTGCCTATATTAACTAATCCAAAAGCAGACAGCCTTACAGACACAGTTAACTATTAAGATAATAGATGGCTTATAAATAACCGAGGAACTCAAAAGAAGAGAACAAACAGAAAGACTTACAATTAAAAAGTTTTTGCATCATTTGTGAACTTTGCTAGAGAGAAATGCCATTCATTTAAGAGGTGCTTATTTTTTCAATCCTACTCGTCAGGAACGCTACATCCATTTGTAATCGGGTCTGACCCCTGCAGTGGGGTGGCACTGTTAAAAACAAAACCAATAATCAGGTGGAATTTGCTTTCCTGTGAGTACTCCAACCATTTCTTTTCTGGGTTCATGAATTAAATTGCATTTAATAGGGCAAAATATCATCAAAATAGTAAAACAGCTTGTGAGCTCAGTCAGCTGCGCTCAGTCGGCAGCAATGAAGCCGCCTGGTCCTTAGCAGGATCCACCTCCGCACCACCACTGAGAGCCCTCTAATCTGTGCCAATCAGATAACGCTAAACAGCCATTTGTTGGTGAATTGGGCACAAGTACACGCCCCCTCCTCATTTCAATACCCACTGCAGACCCTACCAAATGCTGGCAACCTAGCAAAGGCAGCCATAGCAGTAATGGTGACAGAAATAGCAGAGTGGTGAATAATAGACAAAAAGAACTGTGGTGTAATTAACACAGTGGCTGGGGGCTGATATACTGAAGGGAGATTAAAGGAAGGGAGTGAACTGAGAATTTTGAGAAAGGATGGAGAACAGATATACAGAGGAAATGGGAAATTAAATCAATTAAAGAACAAGGAGTTCCAAAAATTAAAGGTTTAGAGAAATCGAGAAAGTGAGAAACGAATAAAATTACATTTGATGCTTCAGAAAATACAGTTTGGGTTGGGGGATTAATGTAATTGATAATGTTTCAGCAAGTACATCTCAACATGGTCTCACTGCCTCTGCTTCAAATTTTTAATGCAGTATTCTAATCTAAGTACATTTGGACTGATATAAAATGATGCTGTGGAGTAAATAATGGCATGTTTTAGCCATTTCCTTACAGCACAGGTGATTTCTTTAGTCACAGCGAGAATACAGCAAGCAGAAAAGAGCTGCAGATTTCCAAAATGGCGCAGCTATGCGTGGGCAACAGCACTGCAGTAAGGAGAGGAGCGAGAACCACTGAGAATAAAAGCAGTTCACTCTGCAGTACTTGTATGTTTGTAGTTTCAGTGTCAAAAGAGAGAGGAGGACAAATAGATACACTGAAAGTAAGTGAGTGTGTGGGAAAGAGTATGCAGGAAAAAAGAAACAGGTGATTTTTAGCAAAAAATATGAAATCAAATCACAAAATATGGGGCCCATAAAAAGGTTCAACAAAACCAAACTGGACTCAACTGAACTGAACTTACTAACAGACACAAAGTAACCCAAGTAAAACCAACTCAAACAAAGCTAACCCACCGACTGGGCACAGAGGAACATAAATAGCTGATCAGACCATTAAATACACACCAGGGATAACAAAACCTCAAAATTAACATATACAGAACAAAATAAAACAATAACTCTACTGAATGCAAATAATTAGCTATTACTCAAAACAACTACATTAAATAAACATAACATAGCAAAATCCTAGACAGCAATTACAATCCTCCCTTAAGGAAGGATGGCTCTTGGTATGGTCCAATTGACCACTTCCTCTATTAAGATGCTCTGCTTCCAGGGGTGTACCCTTTTGCTCAGCTGAACAAGAAGTCCCTCCAGCAGCCAAAGACCACAGCAGCTCCACTGCACTGGTAATTTAATGATTAACTCAGCAAAAATAATTAAATTGTGACTGTAGAGAACTAAATGTGTGCGCTACAAATACAAACTAATGTACTGACAAATTATAAAAAATTATCCTTTTTTAATCATCTGCACGATAAAATGTGTTCAATGTACTAAATTACGAAATGTAAATCAAAAAAACCTAAATGTGCAGTGCAGGTGGGTTACTAACACAGTAATAAGTGATAGAATAAAGCTGCAGAGGAATTCAAAAGATTAACTTACCAGTGCAGCTTAAGAATAACTGCTGGTAAAGATGTAGTGTATGTGAGCTGCCATTAAATTACTATTTCTTTCCATACAACTTCACCTTGATCTCAGTAAAATTAAAAGCAAAGTTTAAGAGGCTGAAGCAGTAAAGCCCAGGCACAGTAAACTGTGTGATTATGTGGCAGCAAAGTTAAAGTGACAACTTTTTGTAGACTTAATTCATTTTAAATGACTGGGTTGTATGAACCACTTGTGTAACCTGGCCTATCTGCGAGCCAGATAACGATCACCATGAAAGTCAAAACAGAAAAACCTTTTCACCAATATTTTTTGCAAATATGACAGAAAATAGCTTTATTATCAGAAGATTGGGGGAAAAGGCTCTATAGGGAAAGAATGACTTTGGAAAATACTCTGATGCCCACTATATTAAACAGTTTTTTATATTGAATACATTTAACTATTTTATTTTATTACACCTTTACAAAGTAAAATTAAATACAGGTGGCTGTTATGTCCATAAATATATACTAAGGAAACCCTGTTCCTTCCTGTTCAGATCCTATTCAGATTGAGGGCTTTGCCAGCCTGTGCTGCAGTGAAGGAAGCGGTTTCACAGGAAACATATCTCAGCCACTTCCCGACAGGTCAGACAAGGGATGGGTGTGGGAGTCACACAACACTGTAGCTCTGATTTTCAAGGAAAAATAAAACCACTTACAAACTGAATTTGCAGTACCTAAATAAATAGCAGATTATCTGGTAAAGTGTTAGGGGGTGTGTTAACACTTCTGTCTTTATTACACTTGCTCAGTTGCCACTATTAGCTAATTGTATTAGTACAGAGCCTTGAAACAAACAGAAAACACTGCAAAAGACTCTCGAATTGCAATGAATAATAATTTCACAGCATACATTCACATTACGCATGTAAACATGTCATATGTGACTGAAAATAAGAGCGTGCAAATGTAAATACTGATTTAAGGTCACCAGTGCAAGTAAGTAGGAAATTGGCATTTTAGTTGGTGAGATTAGTGGAAATCTGAAAGTATTTATATAGTTGACAATCAATGTGTTTACATGGAAGTAGGGGAAATTGGGGTAGGGGATTAGGGAAACCTAGTTTTCTGAGCTAGATTTCTGTCATTATATCTCATATACCAGGAGTCTAATCTTTCTCCAACTGCATATGTACGTAACAAAAGGCTGCAGGCAGAAGCAGTCCAGATATGAGATAACTAGTTACTATAGTTACTACCCTAGTTCAAAAAAAAAGTTGGGACAATGTGTAAACCGTGAATATAAAACAGAATGCATTTATTTGCAAATCTCGTCAACCCATATTTTATTCACAATGGAACATAAACATCATATAAAATTTTAAAACAGACATTGTACCATTCAATGGAAATAATTTAATTGCAGCAACACATCTCAAAAAAGTTTGAAGAGGAGCAACAAAAGTCTAGAAAAGTAATTGCCACATATCAAAAACAAATGGAGGAGCATTTGACAGCTAATTAGGTTAACTAGATACAGATCAGTAACATGACTGGGTATAAAAGACGCAATTTAGAGATGCTGAGCCTCTCAAATTTAAAAATGGGCAGAGGTTCACCAATCTGAGACACACTGCATCTAAAAATTGTGGAACAATTTCAAAAAAATCTTCCTGAACCTAAAATTGTGAAGACTTTGAAGACACCATCTACAGTATATAATGTCATTAAAAGAGTGAAAGGACAAGGCCAAAGGTCAAAACTGGATGCGTGTGATCTACAGGTCCTGAGGCAGCATTGCATTAAACACAGGCATGATTCTCTACTGGACATCACTGCATGGGCTCAGGAACACTTCCAGAAATCACTGTCTGTGAACACAGTTCACTGTGTAATCCACAAATGTAAGTTAAAGCTGTATCATGCAAAGAAGAAGCCACATGTGAACACGATCCAGAAACAACCCCATGTTCTCTGGGTCAAAGCTAATTTAAAATGCATTCTCTCTTTCAGGGAAGGCCTTGTATCTTTCAGCAAGACTATGCTAAACCACATGCATCCATCACAACAGCACGGCTTAAACTCCAGCAACTGGTCTCCTCACTTCCCAGATGTTTACAGACAGTTGTTAAAGGGGGGATGCTACACAATGGTAAACATCACCCTGTTCCAACTTTTTTGAGTTGTGTTTCTGCCTTCAAATTCAAAAGAGCTAATATTTTCCATGAAATGGTAAAATGTCTTAGTTTTAACATCCAATATGTTATTTATGTTCTATTGTGAATAAAATATGAGTTGACGAGATTTTAAAGTCATTGCATTCTGATTATTTACATTTTACACAGTTACAATTTTTTTTAAATTACGGTTGTAGGTACTATAGTTACTATATTTAATCCTCTGCCAGTATCAGTTGCAAGTATTAAACATTTTTTAAATATTCTTCCAACTCATGAGCATGACTGTTTGAAACTACATCTTATGACAATTGAAGAGCATGTACTTGGCTTTAGTTTTACAATTATCCTGCAATTATGTTGATAATTGTTATCAACTTAATTGTTATCAGCTTATGTTATAACGTGGTACCAGGCACAGTATTTAATTTTTCAAGTACACAAAGGCAGGATCAGACCAGATATCTGATACTGGTATCGATATCAGGACATCCATTTATAATACTGCAACCTTCATGTGACTTACATAACATATGCTACATACCACAAATAATAGTCCTTAAATTAATCATTGGCACAAGTTTAAAAAGTAAGAAAAATATTGAAATTGGTCACGGTCACTGAAAAATACTTTATGCATGGGAAACACTATACTAGATCAATTAAATCAACAAATATTCAATTATTAATGCTCCAGACATACAAAAACTATGCAAGGAAGTATGTGAATAAAGTTGCAATTCAGATCATGGATCATAATTCTTTTTAAAAAGATTGTGACATGGCCTTTTAGCCAGATCTTCCACATCTAAAAGAAACTAACAAAAGACCCTTGTTCTTGTCCCATGAACTGAAAAGAAACTATATATACACATTTATTTTTTCAGTGCTACCTTATATCTGAACTGTAGACATTATTTAAAAGGGTGCAGTTGTGGTGGTTCGAATAAGATCTGACTTAGCAGGATACACCCTGTTACTAAAACTGACAGTGCACAGTAACGACCCAGAGCTACTCAGAGGCTATTGCCAAACCTACAAATTGCTAATGAACCCAGTGGTGGTAAAGAACAAATTACAGCATTTGTACGTGGGCTTCTGCTGACAGATAAGAAGAGGGTTTTGGCCAATTACAGGGTAAAAGGCCTGAAGGTGGATAAGGTGGGCCACTAGCAAAGACCTAATGAGGATATGGTATGATCACTGCGAGACTGGAGAGCTGCACTCATTTATGCCTACAGCAAGTGTGTTTGAGTGGCACAGAATGGTCAGAATAAAGTGGTGTGAGAGCAAACATGTAGGGAGAGAGCCCATTCCATTCAAAATGCTCCAAAGGAAACTTAGCAGTCCATATAATAATCTAGTACTATATAATAATATAGTACATCCTTACATAAATAGTGTTGCATGAAAGAGGTTTGTCAGAGAATCCTAGAGAACCAGTATCATTCGTGCTTGATCAATCATTCTTGAACATGAAAATAAAAGTCCATAATTTCCCCTATTGTCAAGACTAAGACTATCACCTTGTGAAATAAAATTATTATTTATTTATTTAACTATTATTATTTATTAATTATTTGAAGCCATCTGATCGAAAACTCACTGCCCAGTGTGTGACTTAAAATTTGTACTCTGCACTCTTTTAATCCAGCTTCAACTGCCCAAACCCAGTATTCAATTAACTAAAAGAAAAGAAAAAAAAAAAGGAAAGGACTAGTGAAGTAGGATAAAACAATTCATTTACCAGGTTTCATTCCCACCACAACAGCATAAAGTGTTGGAGAAAACATACAGAGTACATTGACAACTACACGTCTGCACAAATCCTATTTATGTCATCAATGCTATGTTCTCTGCCATGATCAGAACATTAACATTTCAAGTGTTGCCATAGCTTCTGCCTATGTTTCTCAGGAAAGCTCATTTGTTAACTGTCATGTAAACGAGAAAACTAATTTCTGAAACTGGGGTAGTTGATTAGGGAAACCTGATTTTCCCATGTAGACTATGCGATGTATATATGTCTAAAAAGTCTAAATAAGTCGCTTTCCACAACTGACTCTTTCCTGTTTAAATTCAGTTTATGCTGTGGATCAGATGTGTGTCTCTCCACACCTCTGAATTCTGCACAGACAGGATCACAACAAAAACTAAAATCTGTTTTCTCTCACTTTACAGTTAAAATCTCTAAGCCCTCCTTCCAAAATAAATTTGAGGTGGAGGAGACGTCAGGTTCCTCTTGTGCTGTACTCAAATACAGATTTCCAGTAACCAGGTGTAAGTGCATGTAAACTCAGTTCCTGTATTTCTCAAAAAAGCTGAGATCTCTGAATAACCTGGTTACTTAAATGCATTTAAACAATCAATGTCACATATGGTGCAAATTTCTATACATATTAGTAAAAAGCAAGTGTATGCCTACCCTAAAGTGGTAAACAAGAAACCTGATTATTGTCAGCAGGTGGATACTGGTTGACAATAACAGTTTACACACACACACACACACACACACACACAATATCTTTCTCACAAGCTTTTTTTTGATCTCTCATTACAGTTCCTTTATTTCTCTTTCTATTATAGTTTCTGTCTTTTCTCCCTAGTGTGTTTTTCTTTCACTCACCCCGCCATCTCTCATTCCTTTCTCCCCCCTCTCCCTTGTACTTCTGTGAATATAGTGCTGTGTGTGTGTGTCTGTGTCTGTGTGTGTGTGTGTGTCTGTGTGTGTGTGTGTGTCTGTGTGTGTGTGGGAGTGGAGCAGCTTTCCTGGCTGAAGGAGGAGGTGAGAGAGAAAGAAGAAAACACGAGTGAGGGAACGAAATGCACACAGAGAGAAGCAAAGCATTTACTCATACAAAAAATGCTGTTTCCATCTCGCAGATAAGGGCCGCCTACTCACCACTTTTTTTAAATCTCAAAAGCAGATTACACTTGAGTTTTATAATTTATATTGTCCTTTGTATTAATTTAAGGACAACTGGATCAACACTTTTACAATAAACTGAGTGGCACTACCTATCAAACACAATTCTAATAAGTACAGGTCACAAAAAAATTATTCTGCAGGTTCACTTTTGTATCTTAGTATTACAATATGCATCTCAATACATGGTACATAATACTATACTAAAATAACAGCTAAATTTGCTGTCCACAATTGCTATCCAATTTAATTTTGCTTATTTATGTCCATCCTCAATATCTGAAGTACTTTTGTCAGACCCACGGTAAGCATTATTTGACAAGCACATGTCCTTGTAAGTGTAACATTAGCTTATAGCTTTCCTTTTATCACTTAATGTGCTCTCAAAGTACTGCTACCACTAGCAGTATTGCCAGATTTCAGCTGACTGGTCCAGCAGCTAACTTCACATAAGAGATAGTTAATTTATACCCTTAGTGGAAAAGTAGCCAAATTTAACACATTTATTATTGCCTTAGGTGGTGGCAATTAGTAAAATTGGCTTTTTTGCTCCTGTTGCTCCTCTGTAATACAGGTTCATTAACTTCAATAAGTTCAGATGTCTCTTTTGTAAAAAATAACCACAATAGACGTGCAATAACCTTGATATCTATATAAATAATTTAAATCACAATGAACACAAACTGTAGGACCTCAACCAAGGAGGAAAGGGAAAGATGGATACTCACCGATTACCCCAGTTTCTTGTTAAGGACAGTACACTGCTGATGAGAGTCTCAAAGCTTTATGGCAAGCCTGAAAAAGAAGGTAAAGTTACCTTAGTTATTAGAATAAATGCCACACTGGCCTTGGGAAAAAAATAGTAAATTTATAAAAAAGTGTCACACAGTAGTGTGATGCCTCTAGCCTGATAAAATTTTATTACTAAAGCAATATCAGAAAGACACAGCCCTATTCCTTTTTAGGGTGACAGCTTTCTGCTTGTTGCATTCTGCTTCAAAAGCCTCTGGGGGAAATGTTAACTTTAATAGAGTATGTAAGAATGAAGGTCAAAATCATCTTAGACACACTATCAAGACTTCTAAGATCATTATCCCTAATGAATCCTATCCAGGAAAGTAGTTGGGGAAGTGATCTACATGTATAATGTATTTAAGCCACTGGTGTGAATGAGCACTCGATTGTGCAAAGAAAAAATATCTATTATGCTTCAAACCTAAATGCAATTTGTATAGTTGGTGAATAAGGTTACTGTAAAGTGTCCAATTTATTTACAACTCAAGCAAGTCCTCTTGCAGTTGTTTTTAAAACACACACACACACACACACACACACACACACCAACACGTACATATTTTATTTATTTCCGTGGAGGCTGGCTGGATTTTCTGGAGAACTGAGGCAGCAGTAGCTGCCGCCAACTCTGCAGGCTGCAGAGACACTTGTTATAAGTTCCATCTGTGTGGTCCCATGAATTCATTTGATTTGACTTGATCTGTGCTTTGTGCTCATGACTACCAACTCTAACTCTTCTACCCACCAGATATCACCAATCTAGCAATTATCTTGTTAGCCCCAACTCAAGGCACTATGGTTTGACAGATCTGACAAATACAAACTGCATGGCCTTCATTTCATGTAATTAAGAGCTTAACTGAAACAGCTCTGTCAAAAATAAATTCATAGGTGTATAGACAAACTACCTTGCTTATTTGAATGTGTGTAAACAGGAATATAAGAAAACTATTTAAAAATGTAATCTGGTCTAAACAGACGTTCTGCAATATTCTACATTACCTGATTTGCATTCAATAATATACTGTTTTGAAATGCCAACACAAAAATCTAGACCAACATTTTGTACAATGATCAAATAGCATTCAGGACTGAGGCATTATTTAGTTACTTAATAAAGTACTAACTTATTTTAAAATCGAAACATAGTGATTTGTATTATATTCTCTGCCTGAACTAGTGAGCTTCACTACCCTATGACAGACTATTAGCACAGACTGCTGAACTGGACTTTGGAACTCTCTAAAGTGTGTTTCTGCATGGTGGCCCTTGTGCTAATGAGCCCTGATTTTCATCCACCTAAGTCAATCACAAAGGAATCTTCAACTCTGCAAACTGGAGCACAAGTACACATTTGCTCAGTACATACAGTCTTTTTACCACCATCCTCAACAATTGATAGTCAAGCCTAACCAAAGCACTGGAAAACTATACAATAAACATATGTCTCTATTCTGTATATCACGCTTCTGTAATTTTTCCTGCTAGACAGAATTCTAACATCTGTGGCTGGTAATTTGGTTTACTTTGTTGTAGTCAACTTCACACACAATATTTAGGGTTAACAAATTAATAAACAACTTAACACTTAAGAACTTAAGTTTTAGCTGTTTGTTTCTAATAAGCAAAGTCTGACTAGAGTTTAGAAAATAACAGACACATTCATGACCTATATTTTTAAATAACAAGAAATCCTCCTATTGAGATGAGCACATGAACATGAGCAAGACAAAGTGTGTCGACATCCTTTTGTTCAACCTTTCTAGTTATCCACTGTGACATTTGTGAAGACTGCTGCTACATGGCCTATGTTCGATTGGCCACATTTTCACAGTCTGTTGTTTATTAGTCATGCTCGGTTAATGTAACTAGTTAATGATTCTGAGTCTTGTTTTAACAAATGTATAGTCTGGCTTCAGTATGAGGGTTCTTAGGCAAGTTAAAACCAAAGAGTCACATAAGAAAATCCAAGATATTGTGTGAAGCACTGGAAATGAACCTGAAAAGAACGTTGTGCTATTCAACTAATTGTAAGAATAAATTATTACATTTTTAGTTGGTAATGAGAATTGGAAGAGAATTAAAAAAACAAGTGCATAATCCGTCCAACTTCTCCAGTGAAGAACAGGAAACACACTAAAAGAAAATTGAGAAAAGAATCATGATGATCCAGACAAGCCACGTGTCTGAAGAATGTACTTGAAAAGGCAATGTTAGTATCAGAAATGAGGTTCAGAGAGAGGGCAAACAGATGACAGTTATGGGAAGGAGATGCGGGTTTTTGGAGAACAGAAAGAAAGGGAAAATAAAGAAATCTAAAAATCAGGAGATTAAAATGGGTCAAAGTTGGTAATTCCATAATATGGGCTTTTAGGATATTTCATACCTCAGGCCAATGCCACAAGATTATCAAGATACTTCTATACAAACCCATATTCTTATATATTGGGCACTCCACTGTAGTTATATAATGAAAGATTCGCAAATATCTAAGTTCTAAGTTTCAACATTTTTGTTAAATGTATAAAATCATACCCATTTTGGATTTGATCTTCACATTACCTTGAGTTTAGAGATTATATCTACCTTTCATAGTCAACTTCAATCTGCAAAACATTCCATAAATATAAACTTGATTTTCCAGTTATGAGACATTCTTACTGCAGATTTGGGGCATGGTGTATCCATTCGCCTCGGTCATAAAGCAAAATGACAAAAAATTCAGTGACTAAGAAGAATGTGTACTTTGGCAAGATTTTTAGGACACAGCTTGACAATACAAATCATGCTGTCATATACTGGATTCAGGCAAAGTGTTAGCTCACGTTACATATCATAAAAAAAGATAGTGTCCAGATGTCTGGCAGGACACACAAGAATGCATGAGGGGATTTAACAAGCTCACTCTCTTCCCATTTAGCTACTGATGGTCATGGTGGTTCCCAGTGGTGAACCCAATCTCTCCTGCAAACCATAGTTTTAAAAAAAAAAAAAAAGAATGCATGCATTTAAAAAACATATTACAATTTAATTTGATTAAAATGGCTGGGCACTGCTGTATCTTTGGTAAAAGGAAGTCACTTGTGTCTTGCTTTAGCTACAATTACTGGAATATTTTTTCTTTATTATAGTGTTGGTAGCAAAAAGTTTTAAAAAGTAACATTACTTTTAACCAACTTTCTTTTTTTTAACCACTGCTTAAT
This sequence comes from Channa argus, assembly GCF_033026475.1. Classification (NCBI taxonomy): domain Eukaryota; kingdom Metazoa; phylum Chordata; class Actinopteri; order Anabantiformes; family Channidae; genus Channa; species Channa argus. The sequence continues at coordinate 6,491,516 of NC_090213.1, read as the reverse complement.
TTCTTTGTGCGGTCAACAATTACCATACATCTTCAAGTTCAGCATTTATAACAATGTTTTAATTTCTTACACTTTACTAGATGGTTGCCAGGCGAGTCTAGGCTACACTAGGCATTTCAAAAGAATACTGTCAGAGGAAAGAAAAAATAAATGACATGAGAAACTGGAAATAACCTTCCTCACAATGACACATTTTTTCCTGTTATGGTGTAATCGTGGAAGCTGATTAAAGCCTGTGCCTGATGCAGTACAGACGAGGGAAATAATGATCCTGACTATTGGTTTTGTATTGTTTCAAAAAGAATTAAACTGATATGAATAAGGTTCAACCAACATACACCTGCAAAAAAACTAAGCAATTTCTTGAGATCAACATTTGCCATGTGTGCCAGGACAGGCTGACAGATGAGGTTAGACAGGAATCTCCGTGGACTATGATGTTTGCAGATGACATTGTTATTTGTAGTGAGAGCAGGGAGCAGGTGGAAGAAAATCTAGAGAGGTGGAGGTCTGCTCTGGAAAACAGAGGAATAGAGTTTAGCCGCAACAAGATAGAATACACGTGTGTGAATCAGAGGGACCCAAGTGGAACAGTGAGTTACAGGGAGCAGTGGTGAAGAAGGTGCAGGGTTTTAAGTACTTAGGGTCAATGGTTCCGAGCAATGGAGAGTGTGGAAAAGAGGTGAAGAGGCGAGTGCAAGCAGGTTGGAACAGGTGGAGAAAAGTATCTGGCATGTTGTGATAAGAGTATCAGCGAGAATGAAAGGAAAGGTGTTCAAGACGGTGGTGAGACCAGAGATGTTGTTCGGCTTAGAGACAGTGGCACTGAAGAAAAGACAGGAGGCAGAGCTGGAGGTAGCAGAGCTTAAGATGTTAGAGGTTCTCTTTGGGAGTGATGAGACTACAGATTCAAACAACTTTCCATGTGAAAAGTGGAAAATAAAAGAAAAACTTCCACCAAGCCAAGACAATAAACAAGAACATGTACAAACTACTGATCAATAAGTAAGAAGAGAAGAGTAAACATAAATGAAAATAAAAATACTAGACTATTTAGTCTATTCAGTCCCCCGTCCTTTTTACAGAAGGGGGATGAGTTCAACAGTTTAATGGCCACTGGGAGAAAAGATCTCCTGTGTTGTTCTGTGGAGCACTTGACTGTGATCAGTCTCTGGCTGAAAGTGCTCCTCTGTGCAGCCAGCACACAGTGAAGTGGGTGGGAGGGACTGTCCAGGATTGAGAGGAGTTTGGACAACATTCTCCTCTCAGACACAACACAGAAAATACAGCCTGCTCTGTGTTTCCCTGTATACTGATGCTGCATTAACTGACCAGTCCAATTTACAGTCCAGGTGGACACCCAGGTAGTTGTACCTGAAACTACTTCCACCCCGTCCCCGAATGGGTAGAAGATTGACAGGAGTCAAAAAAAAAAAACTGTCCACCTCTGATCGACGCTCCGTTATATCTCCACCATAGATTCATTCAACAACCGCAGAGTCATCAGAAAACTTGTGAATGTGGCAGGACTCTGAGTTGTACATAAAGTCAGAGGTATAAAGGATGATGAAAAGGGAGATAGAACTTTCCCTTGGGGAGCACCTGTGCTTCAGGTCACAGTGTTAGAAAAACAGTTCAGCAGATGAACATACTGGGGTCGGTCAGTGACGTAGGCCAAAATCCAGGCGACCATGGGGCTGTCAACAAGCATGCTCTTTAATTTCTTCCCCAACAGGGCAGGTTGGATTGCATTTAAAGCACTGGAGAAGGCAAAGAACATCCTTACAGACCCCCCAGGTTTGTCCAGGTGGGTGTAAATGCAGTGTAGCGGGTAGATGAGCGCATCCTCCACCCGCAGCTTAGCCTGCTAAGTAAACTGGAGGGGGTCAAGAGATGGTTTCACCAGGGGCCGGAGGAAGTCCAGGACCAGTCCTCTCCAACACTTTCATGATGTGGGAGGTTAGAACTACAGGTCTTTAGTCAATGGGGACAATGGGGCGGTCTAATTCCGGTACTGGGACCAGGCATGTTTTCCCTCCCACAGGGACCCTCTACAGCTGCAGGCTCAGGTTGAAGATGTGAAGGATGCCACATAGCTGTGGGGTACAGGCTTTAAGTACATCTTAGGGACAGCACATGTTAGATGCTTTGGAGATTAAGTCAGAGAGGCCAGACTGAGGTGGTTTGGACATGTTCAGAGAAGAGACTGGGAATTTATCTGTAGAAGGACGCTGAGGTTGAACCTGCCAGGCAGGAGGTCTAGAGGATAACCAAAGAGGAGATTTATGGATGTGGCGAGAGAGGACATGAAGTTAGTTGGTGTGAGAGAAGAGGATGCAGAGGACAGGGTTAGGTGGAGACACATGATTTGCTGTGGCAACCCCTGAAAGGGAACAGCTGAAAGGAAAAGAAGAAGACTCAGAGTGTGGGGTAGGCTTAGATACATACAAAGAGAGAAGAAGTGTGTAAAAAGCCCTATGAAGATGTTAGGGGAAGGCAACTTTCAGAAACCCATAGCGCAACAAATTTCATCTGGTAACATAAACCAGCACATGCAGCTTTGTTCCTTTGCCATCTATCCCCACTTTCTGTCCATCCTGTACCTATCTTCATTGTTTTAAGCACTCTACCAAGTCTCAGGGAGCTGCTTTTCACATTCCTTAAGACACAGGGACATAAGCCTCAGTTTTCCTCTCCCACATTCTTCAATACTTTGGAAAACAGGGTTACAGGCAGCGAAGCTGCTTTATCCAATCTTTTTGTCGGCTAAACCTTCTTCACAGCACAGCCTGCATTAAGCCTGCTTTTGGCTGCTGCTGTTCTGCAAATCCTTTCGTGTGTGTTTGCTTGCACTCGTGGCCAGAGAGCTATGATGGGTAAAACTATTTATTAAGCTCTTGACTTGCAAGGGGTTCATCCACAGGCAACAGAAGCCAACAACTTACAATGATAATGTCATAGTTATCAAAAATGCATGCTTCAGACAATTTGTACAAGTAGAGATACAACAACTAATCCAAATAAATAACAAAAATACTTGCCAACAAATTAAGCTTGATTTATGATCAAGCTGCATCACTTTCAAGATTTCAAAGACACAGAGCCCTATGCTGTAACCTGACAAGTAGCCCCCTGAAATGTAAATATACATTGTGGCGACACCCCCCATAAGACTCAGTGGTCATACATAACATCTCCTCCAACATCTGCTGTGTTTTCTGCCTTGCAGTAATTTTAGTAGAAGTAACTGCTTTTAAACATCTATTAGCTCAAACTCCAATATAATTTATTTAGTGTCAATTCCCACTTGTTATAGTATACGAAAATGCCCTCACCATAGTGGCTAGGAAAAAACTAAACACTGACAGAGAAACAAACATGGTGGATATTAATTTTGGAAAAATGACAGCCTTGTTGCAGATTGACAAAGACACACTAGGACCTAAGCATTAATGCTCACAACAGTGTAGTACACTACACCTAGGATATAGGCAATGTATGGCTTCAACACTTTATTCATCATCGATTAGTTGGGCCAAATTATTATTGGTGAGATGGTGCTAGAAACAGATGTAAATCCTAAGGTATCATCACAATATGATCTAATGTATCTTATTACTAGGCCCATGATTATTTGCCTAAAATATGGACACAGGAGACTTTGAGAGAACTAGCCAAATGTTAACCCCATCTAAGTAAACAAAATGTGTTAGACGTCAAAAGGTAGCCTATGAGTCCATACCTCCTTGTACTTTAAAATACAAGTTTAAACAAATTAGTAATATTTCAAAACAGGACATTTTTAACAGCTCTTGAATGCCTTAAAGGTTTAGGCCTAAAGAGATCATGAGGTGGAGATGTCTCAAAAACAAGCAATTCTACAAAACAAAGAAGGAAAAAAATGGAAAATTTTAAATTGTTTGTTCATCTGCTATGACTGTAATACATACATCACAAGCAAGAAATGGAGAGAGGAATGTGAGATGAAGAGAGGAAGAAAAACTATTAAAGAAAAATAAACACAATTTGAGTAAGGAGAGGTTGATAGGCAAAGTGAGTGCTACAGAAATACAAAATGTAAGTGACGAAGAAGTTGGGTTCACAAGTTAAACTAGAGAATCCTTTCTGTTCTCTCCACAAATATCAGTTTACCAGTGCCAAAAAGTAGGTGCATCGGTATGTGTCAATGTCCTGTGTCTCACAAAGCTACGAGTATCTAATAAGTATCTAAAGGTTTACAAACAATTTGATCTAATTTTGATATTTCTACCTTAACTCAAATTAAATATCAACATAGAATCTGTAAGTGTGTTATTTTTTCAGAAATAGAAATTAGATTTGTTAGTGATTGCTCACTAGAGAAGTGTCAATTTGCCCATCAAACAAATACATCTTTAGCAAGAACATCCTAAACACAACGAGGTATGTTAAGCTGTAACATCAAGGTTAAGCAAGATAAGAAAGTCTATGGTTACACTTTTAATACTGGCATCTGAAGACACAAGCCTAGTAATAAATAGCAATTAGTTCACAGTCTTGTTCCTGCTCTCCCCTTTGTTTTGATGACACTTAAAAAAAGTTGACTTCAAGTTCTGTGGGAGGACCATTTAAGTTAATCCATGAACTTAACAGGGAAGAGCCATCAGGTGTAAATACAGGCAAATGTCCATGTTTTGACAAAGACAGCACTTTGATTGGTCACTGAGTTCCTCATTTAAATTTTTGGTAGTTAAACATAATAACAGCAGAGTTACACAAGAAGGAATTCAAGACAAACCCCAAAGCTATATCTCAGTAACTAATTCTATTGTGCATTTTATTCAATTAACAAGATTCAGATTAACAAGAGCATTTGTAATGACTGTGAGAAAAGGTGTGCAGGAGTTCCAATGTTATCACTGTTATAAGGGATGGGAAAAGAAGGGGGCAGGGATGGGGAGAGATCCCTTGTAACACTTTGACAATTGTTAGGCTTAAGACCTCCCTAAGGCACACAACAAAACCTTTCTGTGCAGTCGCCCTTTAGTCCTGCAGCTGACAAAAGGATAAAGTATTTGCTACCATTGTGTCTAAAGGAATCCGGGCCTTTCTTGTCAAAGAAAAAACAGTTGAGAGAGACCGGATGTCCTTAAGGTATAGTTTTCCCTCCCTCGTCACTCCAAAACCTCCCTATTCACTCCATCTTTAACCCCAGATCAAATGTATGTTCATTTCCTTCTGATTTTTCCTCCGCTCAACTACCTATGTAAACCTCTCTCTCTTTCATCTTTGCCTCATTGGTGCACCATCTTGTCTCACTTTCTCAGTTTCTAGACATGTTTTTCTTTGTAATTTTCTCCGGCTATCTCCCATCTCCCTTTTTTCTAACCTCTTCTATTTCATCTAGCTCTCTTGAGGGCTATAACAGTGCAGCAAAAAAGGCTGCCGACTGAAAAAGTAAAATCTTTTTGCACTGGAAACCCACAAGTGCCAATCTCCACCTTGTTCCCATTGGAGCTTGTCTGATGGGCAAAAATTGTCAAGATAGTCTTAGCAGAGGTAGACTTGAAGTGCTGAGTGTTTTCAGGCAGGGCTTAAGTGATCATTGCTACACAATTTCATTTATCATTCATCTCAAGCTCAGAGATTGACAACTGTCTTTGTGGTCTGTTTTGTTTCTCTTTAATGCAGTGCACACAAGGTAGAGAAATGTGCTGCACTGTTATTGACAAAAGAAGTGGTAACCTACTGACTTTATTCAACTCAAAGTCTTTATTCTCAAATAAGTTTTTATTATTGCAAAAAGCACATCAGAAATAGATAGAAATAGATAACTTTTTACAAAGGATCAATATTTACACCAAAGCAATGTTATTGCTAATTTTCTTTGTAAGTATAACAACCCAGATGAATACCCAACACACAGCACAGCCAGGGTTGGCTGCCTTTCTTGGTTATTCCATTTCCTTAGTGGCCATATTGGAGTGAGATGAGATGGCTTTGTCTAAGCTTCCACTAATGTAAATGGTCTGTACTTACATAGTACTTTTTTACATTATCAGTACTGGAAGTGTTTTACACTGCAATGTAATGTTCAACTGTAGTGCCATATCAGAGAAATACAATTCAAGCTAACACACAGATGCCTCTTAATTACAGAGGTCTGGTATAGCAACATGATAAGCTTTTAATTGTAGTGACTGTGATGCAAGTTTTTTTAACAAAGCTTCTAGGGGGACAACTGTAGTGTATTATTCTGCCTTTATTCAAGCTTTAAGAATCTACTTGCAGAGTCTGCCAAAAAAAGCAAACCAGTTAGCTGGGGAAATTAACAATTTTTGTCCACAATCACTGAGTAACACTGTGACGGAAGAAGATAGTATGCACTGGTACTAACTAGTCTAAGCTGTCCTTTTCTATAGGAGATGATAAAAGTATATTCCTTTTTGGTGCATTGCCTCACTAAAGGGTGGCTCTAGGGATAAGAAGTCGCTACAGTAGGAGGTTTTAGGCTTCTAATTACCGTTGTTGGAACCCTGCATTATCATTACACTCCATGGTTTCTGACAACACAACAACTGTGTTTCCATGGCAACACTGTGCAGGAAGAGATGCTGGTGCTGCCGTTTATGTTTTGCCCATTTCAATTTGCCTCTTATCCACAGTCACGACATGATCTAGCTGTTCATTGTCAGTCCGTTCACTGACCTGTCCCTAAATCCTGAACCTACTCTGATGACTGCAGGTGGACACATCCGTCAGCTAGCCTGGCACCATCTCACCCATGGGCTAAACAACACAGCACAGCTGGGTTCATCTGATATTATGTAACAGAGCACCACCCCCGCAGGCCCTATTCACACCACCCCTCTCCTCCTACTCTGCCTCCCACTAGTGCACTATTGGCTGTTCTCAAGCAGAGGTGCATTGTGAGACAAGAGTGCATTGTGAGGCAAGAGTGCTTCAACATTAAAACAACCTGTGAGAATATCTGTGTAGGACTGAGCCTTAGAAAACTTAATTATTAAAGGTTAAATCTGTGTATAGAGAAACAAAGTGTACAGTGCGGGGCCAACCAAACCTAGTATGCTAGAAGTTTAGTGTCCATTGTTTAGCTTTTAAATGAAGTAAATAAACCATGAGTGAGTTTATGTGGACCAACAACATTCAATAGTAGTTGTTGAGCACAGCTGTCATTATTCACACATTACTTTAAATTCATTAAATAGCCGATTAGATTCCAGGGATTAATCCGTCATAGATCACACCAGTTACAGTGATTCTGCCTTCACTTCTTGGAAACAAATTTTGTTACTAAGCAATAGTTGCCAAAAGTGGAATTTTACCCGTTGCCTGGCAACATTAGCTTATTGAATCTCATATCAGGAAGCAATGAGAACCAGTGGTGCTTTGAGCTAAACAACCCTCTAGATACTCTTCTCATCCTGGGTACAGACTGTAATGTCTAACCACAATTATGCTGTTGAAGTAATCGCATATCCTATATCTATACACCGGGATTTTCACAGTCAAACATAATCCCACACACAGATACAAATTTGATAATTTGATGAGGGGTAACAGTACCCCTCTGACAAGTTAGTTATTCAAAACAATTTATATTCTCTGCATCTGCAGAGTTTAACAAAAAACAAAATAAAGTGACAATAACCCTAAAGCTTTCTAACCTGTTACTGAGGAAACCATAAAATTCAGAAAATAAAGAAGGAAGGCTGAAGTAGGTACCTTCAACTTACCTCTTTCCATCTCTCCTGAACTGTGGCCATTTTCCGCAAGTGCTTAAAGAGATTTTAAAGCATTGCAGGAAGTCACTTCATTAAAAACAGCCCTGAGGGCCCTCCCTGAAGATGTTTTACTTCTAAACTGGTCTACTGTGAATACAAAGTACTGCTAGGGTTGTCAATTTTGCCTCCCATGTGCCAGTTGCTTCTTAATGAAACAGCCGCTTGTTTAAGCTCACACATCTCACAACCATAAACCACTAATCGAGCTTTCCCTCTCGCAGCTAGAGAGACACAGCTGAGGCATTAGCTAGACTTTGTCAGAATGCCACTAAAAAGGATTAAAGCACTGTGGTAAATCACCATTTAAAGCATTCAAATGACACGGTGGCCAACTCAATTTGAGTGACTGGGTAACTAGGCAGCAATAGTCTCACTTTATGATAATAGGGAGAGATATAGATGATCCAGGGGCATTCTTTTTATTAATGCCTGAAAGAAATAGGTACACTGTGAAATCCAATAGCTGTGTTCTGACTTTCTGTCATGACTTTAAAAAGCATTGCTGCACTAGGTTAGTGATGCTGCCATAGCAGGTCAGTAGAAGACTGCTGCCTTAGTTTTGTGAGCACAACTGTCCTCCAATTAGCAGTTCTTGCACATAGTCACTGCAAAATTGTTAATGTATTTATTATCATTAGTTTTTCCAAATATAGCTGCTTGCCATTGTGATTTAATTTCTCCAGGTAGGGTCCGTTTTCTTCCCATCTTCTTCGATTTTGAACAATTTTAGTGGTAGAGCATTGGGCTGGGATGCAGAAGGCTGCGGGTTGGAATCCCACCCCACCAGGTGTGGCTGTGCCCAGCCACCATTTGCCTGGTGCCAGTGGCAGAATGGGCATCCGGCGTAAAAACTAAGCCAAATCAATGTGCGGAACACATTCCGCTGTGAGGACCACTAAAGAGGCAAGCCGAAAATTGTTGATCTTTTAAAGAAAATGCTATCCTAACACAAGACGTGAAGTTAACTCATTCTAACCACTGTAGCAGGTACACAGAAGTGAACTAAACAAAATGGCCCCTGCATCCCCCAACAATGTGCGACATGGTATGAAATGACTTCAAATTCTCTATTACTTGCTATCCAAACTATTATTTGTAGTGCCTAAGAGCTTGGTCTATAGGGCCTGGTCAACACAATGCAACAATAATGATTTAAGACATTATTAATGCAGACTCTTGTGATTGAGTTAGTTTTTGTGATTGCAAATAAAAACTTAAATGTGATTTTCTTTCAGTCTCCCTTTTAACCTACGGAGGATCAGTGACGTTAGCATTGCATTCACTAAATGACGCCCGGAACAAAGCCTATTGGAATTGGTTTCTTACCAACACCATGCAGTGTGTATAGCCCAAAAGTCACAATTCCCCCTCTCCAAATAATCATTAACCAGTTCAACTGTGGATAAATATTTGGCAAGCTCTGTAAACTAGAAGGTAAATACACACCTCAGCGATGGGAACATCAACTCACAAATACACAGTGTATGAAGGGGAAGGGCCACGTATTGGGGCAAGCAGATTTAATTGTTTTTCACTATACTGAGCTTAGATGAAGTTGAAAATGATGAGGCCAAGCCCATTGTGTTTACACAGCATTCTCACACATTCCTCTGTGTGCATGTGTACACCCATGGCTCAGCTAAATAGCATGAAGAGATAAACCTAGTTACAAACTGATGCACTTTTACCAAACATATGGTCATTTCAAAGCCATGAACATGAGCACTGCAATCTTCATAAATTGGAACCCCCTTTAGGCTTGCAAGGCCATTACCCTGCATGCCAAAACAACCTATTTCCTGGATGAACAAAGTGAGCAGAGAGGCTACTGTTACCATTGCAGGTCATGACAGAAAGCTTTACTGTTTTGGTTTCTGCTTCCACCACTTGCACATATGTTAAAAGTGTGGCCTTTTTGACATTTGTTTTAAATGGAAAAATTGTGTATTTGCACCAATCCAACCTTCTGGCTTGTGTATGTATATATCTGTTGAGTCGGCACTTGAATCAAGAAGTTTAATGCTGAAACAATCAGCTGATTAATCAGTTGATTAACTGAAAGTCAACTCATGTTTCAATTAAAAGCCAAGCATTAGCCAGTTTTAATTTCTAAGACGTTGACACAGTTTTTGTTTTACATCATTGTAAATAAAATGTATATTAATTCTGAACTATGAGCCAGAACAAACAAGCAACATGAAGCACTCTACATTCTAAATTGTGACGGTATCTTAATGAAAATAAACAATGAAAGAGCCCAGTCCTAAACACAACTGCTATAAAATAAGTACCAAAGCAAACTACTAACAAGTGTCATTGAGGAATTCACTACTATCAGCATAATCTCTGGCTTTGTGTCAGTACAGGGATCTGCAAAGCAGGAAGGCTGTTAAGGGTTCAGCCAAAAGTTACTGCTGCTTTCAGTAAATCAAGATGGATTTATGTGTTTACCAACCCTGGCACAATCAAGGACCTCCTTGGCACAATCAAGGACCTCCTTGGAAGCCACAAACCCAAGCAAGATGTCTTTCATTACAACAATCTTTCTTCCTTGGCACAATAAGCGAGAACTGGAGCTTCACTTAACTTTTACTAAGATAAAAATGCCCTTAATATGCATCTAGCCTGATTTTAGAGTCATACTGAACTGAATAATCTAATATATAGAATACTAACATGGACCACACACTCAGTTTCATGCAGAAACATAGCGGGTGGACAACCAGCACAAGAATGAGCAGTACTTTTAGAATGTCCGCATTGTTAGCATGTTAGCAGCAGCTGAACTCAAGCAAGAAAAATTATCTATCTGGTGCTGGTCATGGAAGGCTGAAATTTTAACCTTTACTGGGCACATTTATAGTATAGGGTAAAGCCCCACACGATGCTGCAGATTTTTCACTTAATCGGTTTTTCAAAACATGTTTTAAAACTTTATTTTATAAGCAATATCACATTTTAAAGCAATAAAGCAAGAATGTATGGTAACAAAAGAATTCTCTAAACTTTCAAAAACGTTGCACTTTACGTTTTACCTTAAACTTCCAGGTATCTTGACTTCTAAACCACATCTCTGCCTGAAATGCTCCGTTATCTAAACATAACCCTTCCCAAGCAGCTACATTACAAGAAACATCAACATGGCCACAAGATTATCTGTTTGGTTTGTTGAGGCTTAGTGGGGCATTACAGCCAAGGAAAAAAACTTAAACTGACAGTAAAATCACAGAGACTGACAATTACAGCACACTTAATGAATCAATTTTAAGGCTGGGAAACAACTCAAAAGCTTGTTGACTTTGAAGCCAGATTTTTCTCTTTGAACTCTGTCTTCACACTGTGGCAGATCTGCAACATGTGTTATGACACAGAAGCAAACAACATTCCTGACTCCCAAACTCTGTTGCTAGCATTAAACTTTTATACACACAGTATTACTCTTTCATACATACTGTATATGATTAAAGAAAAAAAAAAAAAAAACACCAAAACACCAGTGTTCTTAACATCAAATAGTATGTTTCCCTTTTCCATCAGAGAGGAAACTATATCCAGCAGTGATGAACAATGACCAGCATATGTCATCCTTTATTCTTCTGCCTCTGTTTTCAGTTCAGTGGCTTCCCATGAGAAAAGGGGGATTTAGTAAGAAAAGTGCACGTTTGACCTTTAGATTATGCCAGAAATTTCAGCATGAAAGTAGATTTTTCTTGAATTTATCTTTATTATTAAGATCTGAAGTTCCCCAATCATACTCACCCTGTATGAACACATTATTGACTAATTTAAGAGAATGATGTTAATTTTGGTGTACTATCCATTTTTACTGATATAAAAGCAGTAGCAAAGACTCTCTTGCCAGCTAGGATCTGCCCAAGAAAAAAATACTACATTTTGCCTTAATCATAAAGATAGCCAAATTATACAGGATATGCAGCTGACAGGAATCTTTTTTTATAAACTGAACCATGTGTACTATGCAACTAAGCATGTTTGTGGTTTACAGTTATAATTCAAATAAATTGGGTATCAAATCAAGTGGCTTCTAATGTAGTCAGTATGGTTAGATGCCAACACAGTCCCTTTATTATATGTCAAATGCTCCAGGGCAATGTGAAAAAAAAAACCCTAAGTTAGGGCTCAGTGTCTTGCCCAAGGAAACTTCGAAGTGTGACCTGGGGAGCCAGGGATCAAACCAACAACCCTGAAAATTGGTATACAACTGCTCTACCTCCTGATCCACAGACACCCACCACGTTGGCTGATTTAAGTGTTCTTAAAGAGTGTTCTACATAGCATAGTAGTAGCCTACAGCATAGGCCACAGAAATGAAGTCTTTATTTATAGACAACCTGTCTAACTGCAGATTATACCAGAGACTGTCTCAAGCCTGTTTCACACATGAACTCCGGACAATGTTAGGAGAATTCAGCCTCGGACATTGTCCAGAGTGGACTTTCAGGCAGTAACTCACAGCCGGAGATTTCCTGAGTGAGAAGCATCCTTACGTGCTAAAATTCACTCGATTTCTGTGCACAATCAGTGCGTACAGGAGCCAGATTTTGATATAAAACTTAATCTGTGGGAAAATGATTTATTTGCAGCACATCAGAGCCATGCATCTAATATAAAAAAGGTTCACTCGATAACAACAGTGGAGTAATAGAAAATTTATCGACATGCCCGCTATCTCACTTTTAATCTTCTCAACAATTCAGCAAAAAGCAGTGTGCCGCACGCACGAGCTCATACACATAATGTGGACATTGCACTAGGGGGCTCAAAGAATAAATTCCAGATAATGTGTGCAGCATTTTACTTTGACATTTTCGTTCACACATACATCCCCTCCTAAAAAATTCAGGATATTGTCAGAATTCCAATGCATGTCTGTAAAAGAGGCTTTACTTTTGTCCTAAATGTCTTATTATTTTTAATTAAGGCTTGTTTGTACATGTATTCCAGGTTTTCTAAGTCTTAATTAACTGAACTTGTAGTAAAGCACTCTTTTCAGACTGATTAATACTATCTACGAAGACAGTACCATCAAGACATTTGATCATTAGCATAATCAACACCCGGAAAGTTGCAATATAATATAACTCTCTGTTGACCTTACTTTGCAAATCGAGATAAAAAGCATTTCAAACTCAAGCCTCCTCTTAGAAATCAGCAAACAAAAAATACATTTAGCAGTGTCACTAGTTCCATTACGAGGATTCTAAATGATTAGATTAGAAAGAAAAGAGCAATAGTATATTATACAATACTTAGTTCCAACCAAGTAATTTGATTGGACAACATTTGTAACAGCACCAAGATGTTTAGCTGTATGCATCCATCCACTTTACAACTGTTCTAATAACCCTTACTTACGCTGTCGGTCACTAGCTTTCGGGAAAAACATTTTAGTTAAATTTAACACTGCACCTAACAATTTTTATTTTGTCATTTTATATATCGATTTGTTTTTTGAAATGATTAATCTATCAATTATTTTGATATTAAGCACTTTTTTATTTTTCAATTGATATATATTACAATATACTAGTGTGATGTTCTAAGTGAGGTGCTACATACATACCACATGAGTCCGAGAAGATATAGAGATTTATTTGGGTAAGGCATGAAGACCACAATAGGAACAGGACTCACAGTCCTGCTGCATACATACATGAACTCCAACCACTGGCTAAACCCTAGCTTCACAACAGAATAACCTAAAGAATAGAACTCCCTAGAATAGAAGTTAAAGTAATGTTTTCCTCAATAAACAGATCAGTTTACTTAAGTTTCAATCCTGTAACAGAACAGAAGCATGAACATGAAATCATTCATTAATACTGATCCCGGTCCTCCTCTGGCCGCTGGTAATGGGGACACTGCTGACAGCGACAGGGCCCTGCCTGGTCAGGGACTGTGACTGTCTCAGTGTCCACATTAGGTTGACCAGTTAGTGCATTAAGTTCAGCACATACAGCTCGTTCTAACATCCAGCTTTAGGTGGATGTAAGGTAACGTGTTGGTACCAGTTAGCAATTAGCCAAAGAGCTTGTTGTGGTGAACACATGAGGGTGGATGGAAAACTGCGGCACAGGTGAAAGGATCGCTTTTATGGATGTTTATGATTGTTTAATGGGTTTTTAGATAATTTACTGAGCTTTTTCTAATGCCAATACCCGAACGAACACAAATGTAGTCCGGTGGAGCTAAGAAATAACTTTGACTTTACCTGAGCTGTCCCAAGTAACATATCTTTATGAACCGTTACTTTCTAGCCCAATTACGAGGCGTTGATGCACATTACGTAAATTGATGTAATCGATTACGCGTCGCCCCACCCCTAGTTAAATTATGAATGGTCATCAGGAGAGGATGAGGAGAAGTAAGGATGCCAGGATACTTCTGTGCAAACTTGCAATATGAACAAATTTTTTGTTTAGGCTATAGTTTTATATACAACACCACATTATAAACAATCATGTTCTGTGTGTTTACATAAAATATACACGTTTACATAAGGTAGTGAGTGGGCTAAGGTGAGACACTTTATATTAAACACACAGAGCCTGATTGTTTTTAACATGTGCGTTGCACAACATAAAACTATAGCCTAATCAAAAAGCGTGTTCATATTCCCGGTCTGAAAGCTCACTTAATAGTTACTAAACACCATCCACTGAGAGAAGGAAAAGGTGGAGCAGCGGATCAAGCTGTTAACTCGTCGGATTCCCACATACTACCAAAGTAACTCTCAACAGACCAGTCAGGTACAGATTCAAATATATTTGCGTTAGCGGATCTTAATAACTGATTAAATAAACATATATAATCTGTTTCCACTTATTATTGTACAACTGCTGTCTATTCGCCTGCAGCCTCAGCCACAGTCATGCTGATATTTAGTACAACAGCACTTCCTGTCGTGTGACATTCCTTAATTTGATTATGATGTCATCAAAGCACTCATGTTTTCCGAGAAAGAGATAAAATGGTTCAGGTTGCATTAAGACATTTTTGACACAAATCTTTTCAAAAGCATCTTCCTAATATTCAACACACGCAAGAGGATGACAAACAGAGATACTTAAACAAAAAAATACTCCAGTACAGTAAAATCTAATATAGGTTACCTTTAGGTAAATTGACTATCCATAATGGGTCACTAAAACTTTTAAGTCAAACAAGAGCATTTTAATGCATGATTATGTCTGCGTTTAAATCCCAAGTCTATTGAAAATAAATTCATAAAAAGCTATATTATATAAATAAAATATAAAAATATATTTATAACACTCTGCTTAACATTTTACTCAAACTTCTACTGTATTGTAGTAAAGTAAGAATACTGTTCTTGTGTATTGCAGCGTATTGCAATAACTTATGAAACACAGAAGCAAACTAACCATGTCTCGTGTCTTTTTAGGGTGTAACTTTTCGTGTTTTCAGCTGTTGGTTGTGTTACGTTTACTAAGGGCCAGGTTGGACCTAAATGTAAACTAGTTAAACCAATACATTTTTTATTCAAGCCTGAAGGGAAACTCTTTTAAAGGTTTGGCATTTAAAGGTTTGGCAAAAGGCCAACCATCACAGACAGTGGAGAGACACAAAAATTGTTAATTATGGAAATAAGGGCACACAAATTAACAATCCTTTGTTGAATTAAATTGAAAGTCTTTGTTGTGTTGCACTTGGTTGTACACACAAAAGATGACAGATAGTTGGGCAACAAATCAAAAAACAATCAAATGTTAAGGCTGAAATAGCCATAATAAATGCCTGACAAACAGTTTGCAGCTCTATACGGATAATACCCAAATGGCACAAGAGTCACAGCAGCAATTAACAAATCCAACAGGGTCAGAAAAGTATTTATATCACTAATACCAATACAGGGAGCCAACACCAGCAACAACCTTTCAATCATTCAGCAAGACCAAGAATTTTGAGCTCTGTCTGTTTGTAAACAGATGGCAAGGCAGTTGGTGGGAATTTCAGCAATGCCTCCGTACATGTTTGAGGATAAGATATACAATGCTCAAGCTCAGTCATGTTCTTGCAAGGTTATTAAAAAGAGACGAAGAGGTCTGAAAACATCTTGAGCAAAAAATATATTTTGTACAATAACATATTTTAATGCAGTGGGCATATTAATTCAATTCAATTCCATTCCATTCATATAACGCCAATTTACAACAAAGTCATCTCAAGGAACTTTACAGAATAAAGTCAAGACTATATAGATGTATAGAGAAGACCCAACAATTCCTCCTGGAGCAAGCCCTAGGCAACAGTGGAGACACCTGCACCTACACCTCTTTGTGTTTATCACAGTTCTGAGATTGTTTTAAACTGATTCCAACTATATTACACAATAATGTGTGCATAAAAAAACTCACTGGGCAGAGTCGTTAGTTGTTTGTTGCAATACTTGTACAGCAGATTACACAGAATTCATCAACATAAGCTTTACAAGTACATCTCAGTCACTGCGAAGGTCAGGATTTATAGCTAGTAATCTTCAATAGACACAGTCTACAAAGACATGGCATTGATGGACTGCTAAGACCAGTGGTTCTCAATCCTGGTCCTCAAGGACCCCTTATCTGCTTGTTTTCCAAAGAACCCTGCACTACCCTCTGCTGACTACCTGGATTAGGTGTCTTCAGTCAATCCACCCAACCAGGTGTGGCACGACCCAACCATCAAGTGCTACCTTTGTGCTGGTCCCTAGCCAGGATATAAGAGGGTTAAGGCAGGAAGGACATCTGGCACAAAACATTACACTTGTGCACACTTACTTGAGTAAAGGATTGAGAAACACTGCCTTAGACTGAAATGAGACTCTCCGTTACCCATTTTTGTCCCAGCAGTTTCTGGTTTGGGATACATTGGGTGATGAATGATTCACCCACTGGGGCATTCATGGGACATAGTTCTCAGCTGTATTAGAAAGACCCTTCAAAATGGGACAGCCTTATTGCACAGCTGTGACACAAACTTCAAATGCAGCCTTCAAAGGATGCGAAACCTGAACTGAAACATTACTATTGTGGTCTATAAATCAATTACAAGTACAACAGGAGAAAAAGGTTTACAAAGAGTAGCCTAAATTTTTAACTAATGAGAGGGGGATTTAACAGATGTGTATTTAGATTTAGATAAATTATCAAAGTGCCAATTACATTAATGAGTACAAAGGGGCAGAAGGCTCATTAATTGTATTATTTGGGCCTTGCCAGACTAAGCAGAATTTCATATTTTCTAACAAGCCACCTTGGGCAAATTCACTGGTCGTTTTTTTTGAAACACAGATAAATACTACATTTCTGTATGCAATTCAACTACTTGTTCTGTCTTTTTTCAAGCTACATCTGTATATTCCCAGTACATAAAAGTGTAGGTTTTAATAGTATGCATTGTTTCCACAATATCTAGGCTGTTCTTCCTCTCTCTCGGGGCTTTCCATCTGGACACTATGTTCCTTCTGTTTACTTATGCATGGATTAGCCTGCCTAGTCATTGTTTTATGATGTATTTATAGATTTTTGCTCATTTGTCACAACTGAAATCTGAGCTTTTCAGAATCCACACTGCTTTCATGTACTATAATCCACTCTAACAGTCCCAATTAAGAAGCCATTTTACCAGACAAAGAGGACAAAATAGAAAAAGAGATTAAATTTACTGCTGATTGTATTTTTTCATTGTCTTAGTTCTATAAAAGGCCATGACATAGGTGCATTTATCCTCTGCAAAAGAGTGTGGAACAAAAGATATATGCAATTTTACATATCAGAGAAAACACCGGAAGGGCTGTTTGTTAGGTGACAACAATATGCTGGCTTGCAGTCCAAAATGTGTTGCAGCACACATGCCGAGGCTTTGTAACAAGGCTGCACTCAAGTCTTCAGGGATACAGTTTCTCTATTTACAATTCCAATTATTTAAACATACTCTCTGGAAGCTTCAGCAAAAATACCATGTCCAAATGTCTGTTGAATTAAAGCATGATTACAAGTTCATCTGGTTGTATTATAATTTATAACAGGTGGCTGTATAAAATCAAAATACACAGCTAAGAAAGAAGTAGACTCGCAGAAATTGTCAGCCAAACAGTAAAAGACCCACTCTGCAAAGATAACTCAAGCTTAGCAAATCAGTGCTCAAAAACAAATAATGCCACTACAATTTATAACTGTCGTTTAAATGTGGCTATAAATAGTGTGTAGTGAATAAGAGAAGTGCAAAAATGGTAGGCATCCCAGATCTTCTGCTTTCTCTTACACTCATGCAAATGCATATTGTGCAGTACTACATGCCCCCCAGCTCTTGTCTTTGCGGTATATTTGATCGGCAGTTGATCAGTTGTGTCACAAACCTGAATTGATGAATTTATTTATGAGACGCATACCGGTGACATCATTCAGCCGTCCTGTTCAGTATGGTCCTTACCCCTAGAAAAAAAACTAACAAGATACTGTGTTCCGAGAAAGGGCCAGGGTCTGGATGCACTTTCACCCATATTCTAACGCAAAAAGTCCTTTACAGCAAGTACATCATTTTCTGCTTTCAACATTATCCTTTACTACAAGCATCACTTTGTGTCTTCACAGAAAAAACACCACGTGAGAGGCACATTAGTTTACGCATAACACCACTGTTCATTCCATCAGACATTTTTTTCTGTTATCTGTCAGACCTGACAAATTTACCCTATAATTGTTTGTGCTTCTCAACAAGAGTAGAATTATACCCCTTCCCGGAGTGATTTTGCTCTTCCAATTACAGTTGTCATATGTATTTAACATTAAAAGCCTTGAATATGTGCTATTATGTCTGGGTTACAATAAACAACTGCCAAGCATATGAGTAAGAAGGCCACCTTTAAATGCTGTACGCTGGAAAACCATGATTTGCCAGGCTCTAGTAGTTTTATTAAATCATTCTGCCCTGCAGTCTGATCTAGTCACTGTTAAAAAGTATTATTGCTCTGGAATTTCTCAAGAGACAGCCCACACCAAGACCTTAAAAGAGAGAACTCACATTCCAATCTCCAGATGCAGAGACAGAAGAGAAGGGGAAGGAGACACACAGTGAAAATGAAAATGTAAAATACAGTTAAAAAACAATAGGGGAGCAGAAAAGGAAAGATAATGTGAGGGATAGGAAGAAAAATTATTATAGAGTGTTAGTCCTTGCATGCCTTCTAAAACAGGAAGGAAGTAAGATGAAAGGAAAAGGCATCATCGGTAACGGCAGAGGGAAGGAGAGAATCGTGGGAGGTGGAGAGTACAGAAACAGCGACAGAAGTGAGACAGAAGGGAAAGAAGAGGCAGAGCAGAGAGGCATAATGAGGCTAGTGTGGGAGGTCATAAACAGGTACAGTAAAGCCCTGGTTTAAGGTTCGTGCAAATTGGTCAGAAACCTGTAAGTTTAAAATGCCCTATTGTTCTTGACTTTGCATTAGCCAGATCTCTCTCTGTGTGCACTGCCAAAATTTGTCTGTCCTAGACAGTCCAAGGCTGCACATAAAATCACAGTGCATTTTGCTTACAACTAGAAACTAAGGTCACAGCAAATTCTTCATTTAAAAGTCCCAATGGATCTTCTAGTGAGCTTGCAGTGCAGAAAATTCTTTCAAGACAGCGTTTTTAGCCAAATCCAACTGCTTAATCCAGAAACTCCTAGAGATGTTCCAGCTACTACATCCCACAGCCCCTTTGATAATCCTTTAGCTGCCCATCAGCAATCCTGACATCTTTTCTTTTATCCCCACCTCCCCTTTAATTCAGTAGCTAAATGTGTTACAGAACATGTGCATCTCCACCTACACTCAATATCAATAGCCTACTTAATATTGTAAATGCGACACAGCCTCCAAATCTGCTCATCCTTGGCATTCACAGGCAATGACAAGGGAGGGCTTGTGGCATCATGAAATGTTCAACCGCTAATACATGAGTTATTGGGGAGGGGGTTTGACGCAGCAGCTGCAGTTGCCAAAGAAAAGCAGCTGAAATGCTGTTTCAGAAGGAATACGCTCGTGTTTCAAGTAGAGAATGCGACCCACCCCAGCCAGCTAATGAACAGAATAGACATCTCTTAGACGTGTCCATTTAGGACTTCTCAAAAGAGAAAGCAGAGGAAGCAGTGTTTCTGTGTGTGTATGTAAGCCCCCAGTAGGGTTGAAGCTAGTAACATGGGGACAGATTCCACAGGTGGAGATGGCAGTAATAACAGAATACAGAGCAGCTACAGGGGGGCAAACTTGCAAATATACATGCCTCTTGGGGCATTACATTACAACAGAAAAGAGCTCACACATAAGCATGCATAAGAAGTTGCATATTATCAAACTTAAGTGTGTATGGACTTAAATGGAGCATTATTGGGTGTTACTGAGTCAACAACATAACAAGATGCTCCTTCTGTGGTGTAACTGCTTGATGATCAAAGCGTTTATGGTACCTTTATCACTTAAATGTAGCAGTGTTACATCACTACTCAAATCTGACTAGACTGCACAGACGGCCATTTTGATCAATGAGCCTGGTTTTGACAGAGCAGTGGGTAGAAATTAGGTTTTAACTTGATGTATCATTTCCTGCAAGTTTCTGAATGCGCCTTGTTTTCTTGGGTAACAAATGATGCGTTATAACCAAGTAGCCAGAGGCTAGATTGCAAGAGACACAAATGATAAACTTTTCCTGCAAAAAAACAATACTTTGGTAGACAATTCACTTAAATTCACAGCGTTATAGAGCTTAGGTGAGGTCCAGCAAATGTCCACACATTTGCAGTAATTTCAACAATCGTGCAAAACAGCAATGCTTTTACTAATAACTGGTGACAAAACGCAATGCAACAATAATATCCTAAGAAAATATCAGCCTCACACTAAATATGATTACATTTTCGTAAGATGAATAAATCACACCACTATGACATTTTTCTCTATCACAGGGGAAAAGATGGACAGTGAGGCGGAGACGGACAGGAAACCCACAAGAGCGGCAGCAACTAGCCATCCCAATTATATAGCAACCACGCAGGGACTAAACTAAACAGCAATTACCTTTATCTGATGGCCATTTTGCTATGTCCCCTGTTTCATTCAGAGAAACGGCGAATCGCTGTCTACATTTTAAACAGCGGATTGCGTTACGTGGAGACACGGGGGCCAACATGTTAAGTGAATGGTGGCTAAAAGCTAAACTACGTGAAGCGTGTAGCTAACGACACGAATGATAACAGAGCTCGCGTTAAAACGGACTCAATTGAGCTAAATGTTAGCTAAAAACCACAGGCAGCGTTACGACGCAGTAACGTTACCTGGTTGCTAGCTCAACTTTTCAGCGTTAACGTTACTTGTGTCTCCGAAGCGTTAACGGTATGTGAAATCAGTGTTACGAGTCACGATGACGTTAAGCCAAATAGTTAAACGCACACATAGTGAATAAACCACAAAAAAAAATGTTTGTTTTTACCAAAACTAACAGCGTTGATATCGCCTGAGCGTCTGAGACCAACTGAGAGAGCGCACTCACCTTTAGTAATGTCCACCTTGACGACAGGAAAAAAGAACGCTCTCGGTAGTCAGTCACCGACAAACACAAACCGTTGCGGTTAAAGCTTAAACAAACCAACAGTAAAGATAGTGTAGCTCAAAACCTCTGGAGTATTTTCGTTTTTGTGTCTGTTGCCGTTCGTGCACTCCGCCGGGCGCCTCTCGGCTTGTTCAAATCAGAAGTTCATCCAAAGTTGCAACGGTTCGCTCCGCCTCGCGACGACGATGAGGTCACCGCCTCTCGCAGCAGCCGGAGGCTCTGCTCTCGCGATAGGAAGCGGCTCGTGGTCGAAGGTGTTTACAGTCTCGCGGTACTACTGCCAGTGCACGGCATGGGAAAGAGAGAAAGCGTTGCTCTGGCAACAGAAGCGGATGGGTCCCTCAAGCCACTGGTGTTCGTTTGGCTGGTTTAGCGTTTATGAACACCGGAGATTATGAAATCGCGGTACCAGTTATTGCATCACCGATTGCAGAAAATAACTGGACATCAGGAGTACTAAAAATATTATCTAAAATAAGTCAACGCAACTTTGCATCAAGCAGTTGTTAATGCACTTGGGTTTTTTTTCAGGGTATATAAAAAACAAGCATTAAATCTTATTTTTAAAAATGCAATACCACATCGGCTTGAAATTGGTATTTCTTGGGTTTTATCAATTGCTTACAACATTATTTAAGCATTTACTGTAGACTATGCGAAATGACTGTTACTTGAATGCCATGTACATAGTTTTGTTCATTTCTTGCTTTCTTTCAATATACAGTATTACGTATTTCAGGATAACGTTTTTAATAAGATAAGAGAAAGAGCCCTAATTAAAGCAGCTCAGCAGGTACTAACATCAGGAGTGGGTGATAAGAAGTCACGGGAATTTATATCACTCTCTCCTACATGGGTATAATCAACTTTGAATACTTACATGCCTGCATCCTCAAAGTTTATCATACAAATTAGATCATATTCTCTTCTTCATTTACTAATTTTCTCCACATTTACCTCTCTCTTTCTTTTATCACCAGTTTCTCTCTAGGCCTTCATTATTCTAAACTGCCATTCAGGGTTACATAACAATCTAATAAAGACAAAGGAAAAGAGATTACCATCATTAAAAAATACTCTATTCCTGTGGCTGTATAGGACTTAACACTACCCACCCTATTCTGGGGTGGATATTTGTGTGGGCAGTTGGTATTGTTCTCTGGTGAAAATCTGCTCTCCCAGGATTAGCTCAAGTAGTCTAATTGGGTTAGCCACAGAATGCATTTCAGTATAGATTAAAACCTAGAAAAGATACATCAACAAGTATAAGTAAGAGAGAGACTTTTCTGTTTGTTACATCAATAAAGTAGTGAAAATCTGAGAACATTTAATTCATCTAGGGATTGAATTACAGTTGGGTCTCTAAACCAATGTAACTTCTTTATTAGAATATTTTTCGAGCAAACCTTTACAAGAAAAGCCTCTGCGCCTGAGCTTCAAACATTCCTAATGCAGAGAAAAGTCTATGTGTCTTTCACTGTGTGTGCCATTGATACAATAAACGCTCCACCCAGAAGTGACTTTTGTTAACAAATACATTAAGGTGAAGCACCCAGCACAATTCTGATAACTAAAACACACTGACAAAAAACTGTTCTTAATGTTTCAGTCACATCCTGCCTGAACATCAGCTTGACATCATGCTAGTCTCGATTGCTTGTTTTTTTAGTTTACGCTCAAAAATAAAAATAAACAAGTGTGAGCAGCATTTCCTTTTATTTTGTTCACTCCCGCATAGGACAATATTGACCATCAAAAGTGTACTTGGAAATCTAGTGTGCATAATAACAAAGTTTACAACAGTTTGTCCAATTTTCAGTGTGAACGTACAATGCATAAACAAAATTTATTGTTGTAACTTGTTTAGGAGACAGCACACAAGATTTGATCTTTATTTGTTTGTTCTCCAAGACTTTCCTCAAGCTGTTTTCACAGTTCACATTTTTCAACTTTTGAAAAGTTGGTAAGTGTCTGTACTTCCTTTGTTTGCAACGTTGTAGCTAGCAATAAAAATAGCTGATACTATTTTACATTTTCAATTTAGGAAGAACCCAATAGTGGAGAAGGTTTGTGAAAGCCTTTGCACTACGCTACACACAATCTGTCATCACTGGACTGTGAGAAAAAATGAAATCTTAATGATGATGTTTGAACCTAGTACTCTATCACAAACAGTGTTATCACATCTGTGCTATTAAATTTCTTTGTGAGACATATTAAGATAAAGAGAAGTGAGGTTAGACATGGGGCAGCCGCCTACTGGAGACAACCCAGCAACCCAGATGGGGACTGCAGTGGAATTCCTGGGTCTGTTGCCCCTGGAAGCAGAGGAATGAAAAGAATGGGCCCCATTCAAAAAGTTCCACTCAAGCGGCGCTCCTACACTAATAGAGATTGACAAGAAGAAACACGACAAGTTGTTTTCACATACACTGGCTCTTTTGTCCCCTTTACTAAGGGGTGTAATGCAGACAGTGTGCTCTGAGAATAGACTGAATTTGATGCGCTTGTTTTTCGTAAGTGGAGAGTACTGTTTTCTGATTGGAGTGTGTGTGCAATTAGTATTTTGCATATTGTTATTGCGAGGATAAACCACAGGGGTTATTTGCTTGGCAGAGAGAGTGGCAGGCATTTTAGAACAGACAGCAACTGATGATGTTCTCTGAAATTGCTGTATTAGCAGCAGTAAATATTGAAACTGTATTATTATATTGAATCAGCTCTCACATTTTGTCAAACACGATGCCCAATGCATTCTTATTCAGTGATCCAGTTGCACATGGAAATTTAGCCCAACTAACACAAAAAAAATTCAAAATGATTTCAAAACTTCAAAAAGGTTTACTGTCATTCCAAAACACAAGGCACATGAGGAGGAAACTGGGGGTGTCAGTTACAGCAGCAATAAAATAAAATTAAGTAGAAACAGCTCCAAAGAAATAAAACCTCAAAAATAAGCAAGAATAAAAACAATGTAAATTAAGTGCAAATGAGAATTAATAATCATAGGCATACATATTTGAGTCTATAGTGTGTGACCATTGTTATTGCATATGATGAGAGTTTGTGAGTCAAACAGATTCTGGGAAGAAACTGTTTATAAGCCTGGTTGTTATGGCCCCAATGCTGCACAGCCATCTTCCTGAGGGAAAGGGTTTAAACAGTCAATGGCCAGGGTGGGAAGAGTCTCTCATGATAGTGGCAGCCCTGTTCCTGCAACCGTTGATGTAAATTTCCTCAATTGTTGGAAAACATCTGCAAATGATCCTATGTGCAGCCTTAACTACCTGCTGCAGAGCCTTCCTGTCTGCAACAAAGCAGTTTCTGTACTGCACAGTGACACTTGACGAAATGATACTCTATCATTCTAACCTGGGGATGATCTCAGAAACTGTTCCTCCAATGCAGAGGGTAGCGAGACAACCTTCCGTTTGTTTCCTTCATATTGATACAGAGGTTATTAGCTCTGCACCAAGCCTCCAGCTA
Source organism: Channa argus (assembly GCF_033026475.1). Taxonomy (NCBI): domain Eukaryota; kingdom Metazoa; phylum Chordata; class Actinopteri; order Anabantiformes; family Channidae; genus Channa; species Channa argus. Next base: position 6,466,636 of record NC_090213.1, on the reverse strand, counting down.
TTCTACTTCTTCTCTTTGCTCTATATCATCAATGCTAAAGATTAGTTACACCACTAGGCCTGTGTTGAGGATGATGGGAGAGGAAGTAATGCTGTGGATTATGACAATTTTTGTTCTGTTTGTCAAGAGATCTTGTATCCAGTTGCATAATGATGGACCCAAGAATTTGTTTGTGTGTCAATATTTGAGGTATGACTGTATTAAAAACTGGAACCAAAGTCCACAAAGTGCAATCTGACATATTAGTCGCTGAGCTAGACGTGTCAGGTGTGATGCTGCTGAGGTCTTTGGAACAGCAATGATGCTGGCAGATTTAAAGAACGGTGTTGTCTTAGCTTGAGAGAGCAAGCTGTTGAAGCACAATCAATACCTCTGAAAGCTGGTGTGCGCAGTCTTTAGCGACACGCCCTGCGGGATGTTGTCCGCGCCTGAAGCCTTGCATGGGATGACTTTCAGAAGAGACCTCTTAACACACTCCTTGGTTAAAAACACAGGCACATTCACACTCTGTGATGCTGCACTTAAGCACATCTGTGCTTTAAGCTAAATGCTAGTGTCACAGTCTTAATTTACAATGTTAATATGCTTACCCTTGCTAATTAGCACCATACACCAAGTACAGCTGAGACTGATGGGAATGTCATTAGGTTTCAGTGTTTCATTAGGCTTTTTATCATTTTGACCTGATGGTGCACTAAAGAAAAATTATTACAATTGATCCTGAGCGGGATATAAATGTCAGAGTTAAACTACATGGCAATCAATGCAATAATTGTCAAGTCAAACCACTGAAAAACTAAAGTCATACTCATGGTGGTGCTAGAGGAAAAGTGAGAGCATCATAAATGTCTACCTTGTCTACAATTTGGAAAATTTGTAGATAATATATGTGGGAATCTGTATCTGTAACCTATTACCCAGATGTATTTGACTTTGAAACAATTAAAAATTAACTATTTTATCAAAACCTGTATGAAATCCACTTTGTTTGAAGATACCTCAAAGACTGTTTTAAATGTAGTGTTAGTTGCTGAAATAAACATAGCAAGAGCCAAAAGGTAAATGTTTTATTTACCACGTGTATATTTAATGGGTGCAGCTTTAACAGTATGCCATATGCATGCTGAATCTATTAACTGGAAGTTAAATAATCGATTCAATACAAATAATAAAATACAATGAAAGCAAACAAAGAACCAGGATTTCCTCATCCATTTGAAATTTCCTCTCTCTTCCAGTCTGCTAGCGGGTGAAGAAACTGCACGTGCAAAAGCTGTTTTGTTATTTGTTTTCTTATTTAATTAATTTTGTGGTTTTTTTAAATATGCAGTTAAATCTACTTTGTAAAAATAAAAGGTTTTGAAAGCTCTGTATTCTCTACATGTTCAGTTTTTCGTCAGCGGCAGGAACCTAGCAGACCTAACCAATGGAGAACTCGGTGATCATTGTGCATACTGCATGCAAACAACGGCACCCATATGAGTATGTATTACGACTATATATAAAGGGCACCAAACAGCAGGTTTTCCCCAAGAGGATTAACATTTGAGCTGCCTGTCAAAAGCCATGCGGTACAATAATCCTCACAATTCCAACCTTTCTTTCAAGAGTAAAGGAACTTACAGAGAACCCTTTCAAGATGTGTTTGAAGAGGCAGAGGCATAGACAGAATTCAAGTAAAAAAAAAAACCTCCCATTTGGCACTTTATGTACACACACGCCTCCCCACGAAGAGAGATGGAGCGATGTGACTCACACTGGTGTGAAAACACAGCGGAGAGGTGGGCGGATGACATCACAGCACCCTGCAGAAGAACAAGAGCCTTGGAGTTGGACCCCATTCAAGCATGCACATAGGGGCACGTATACACACACACATACACACATAAATATATAAGTGTCACAATAATAATAATGCATACATGCCTACACACACTCCTCCTCTACTGCCACCTCTCAAGCACACCAAGCACCTCCACCTCACGTGCACACGAACACACACTGAACATTTCCTAAACAGAAATAACACCGGCTGTCCTGAGGAGACACTGGAGTTGCTTTTAATTCATAACTTCACATGGGGGGAACGTGGGAAGAGGTGAGCCAACAGGCCGGTGTACAGACACACTCTGGCAGGATTTGGAAGCTGAGGATGAAAAAATAGATATGAGTAGAAGGTACCATCTAATTTAATTGCTGCTAAGCTCCACAAGTCTTTACGCACACAAACATGAGACTGGTGGAGCTTCAGAACAAACAGTGAGCCTGCATTTAGTATATGTTGTCCCTCACCTAGGGCCCAGCTCCAGCTTCTGTGATGCACCAATCGAAAAAATGTGTAATTGTCAAAGCCCCCCCCCCCCCCCCCCCCCCCCCATACATGCTGCAGTCAAAAAGCTCACACGCTCTGTGTTTCTAATGCGATTGAAATGAAGGAGGCAGGATAAAAGCTTTCTCTGTGAGACAGTTCCTGATGCACTGATTCACTAACAAAAACACATTTCACCATGCCTCCGACAAGCACTGTATCTTCCCTAGAAGTGATTAAAAATAGTTATTCAGGCTGACGAATACACACTTGAGTCATGTAATCATGGCTGTTTTCGACAGTCTCAAATAAAGTCCATTTAGGGGCTGTCCTTTGGATCATATGACGTGGTTTTCTTGTTGTCATGGAATTCAGGAATTTGGTCTGAAGTATTTAATATGGTGTCCGTGTTTACTGGGAACAATAGTTTTATCATCAGCATTAAGCAGTAAAAATTTATTTTAGGCCGGGTTTGTAAAATCAGGTGTAAAACTAGCATGAAATAGTGGCAAACACACAGTACAAACAGTTACAGTATTCACACATTCAGGAAATAGCAATAATCAACAGTTGTGCACGATCAGTTTTGGTCTCCACCAGTCCCATTAAACAAATTTCTGGCTCTTAAGCTGCTAGATACCAAACTATGTTCAATAGCTGTGTTCAACCAAACTATGTTCAATAGATGTTCATGAGCTTTTCTGCTCAAAACATTTGTCTGCTGCATCTGGAAACATAGGTGATGAGAGCCTGGAGTGTGGGCCAAAAATCCAAAACATTAAGCTAAACGATTCGGTATTTGGTGATAAGTATTTGTGCTGTACTTACCATGAGCAGCTAAATATTGTCATTTGATCTATAGTGACTAGTGCAGCTTTAAGTTAATCAGTTTGCTACAAGTTGGTTTGTGTTAATCTGTGAAAATAAAAGTATGCAACTTTGATTAATTATAACATTTGTAGCTATGACTGAGCCAGTTGTCACCATAGGCTTCCTCTCCTTTCCTAAACTTCATGCTCTTTTTCTTTGAGACAACTGAAAACAAACAGCAGAATTACATCAAAAGATAGTTTTTTTTATTTGGGAGGGTGGTGCTTTTTCTCGCAGCAGACTTTCCCTTTCCACTCACTTTGGTTTTTAGATGCTGTAAAACAAAAGAGGTAAGATGGAGGTGGTTCTCAAGAGTAAAGGTAGCTTTAAAAAGCATAGTTCATGCACAAGTAGCATGACAAGATGGAGGACAAAATGATTCAATGTTAGATCTCGCTGTACAAGAAACCTTCCACCTACACTGCAATGTCTGAATGTGTGATTTAGAGTCTATTTTCTGCTCTGGTTTTCTGGCTCACTGTGACCATAAAGCTACAGCTCCATTTGGAATGGAGGCATTGGCGTGGACGCTTGGATGCTGGGAAGTGTGGAGGGGAGGGGGAGTGTCTGGGTCTGGCTTGGCAGGGTGCTGCAGCAGTTAATTAAAGCAGCCGGGCAGGTATTTCAGGCTTAGACGTGGGTGAACAGACAGGACTTCTGGTGGCCTTTCCAGTCGTCATCTCTTGGGTAATAGTGGCTGTGAACACTTGATTGTGCTGTCACTCTGGCCATCTCAGTAAATTCCCTTTGATGTGGTTTATTTGACTGGTACAGCCGTTAACTGTAACTGACAAATTATCACCCAAATCTAGTTTCCCACAGCTCTACAGAGCTTTTAAATGACTTTTAGCCTTTTATTTCCAACTGCAAATCTAAACTCCTTAAATGAACTGTGTGGCAAATAAGAAGCAGAGAAACTGACTTGTCTGCACAGCCACAATCAGCAGAAGGAAACAGCTTACTAAGATACACAGTTAGAGTTGATAGAGATGGAGATGAAATACTGAAAGCAATTCAAATACTGGACATGACATTTGTCAGGTGACCTAATTTTATGCACGTCTTGCTGTTCAAGACTGTTCCAGCTGCGATCTGGTAAGAGGCGGGGTACACAGCGGACAGGTCTCCAGTGGATCTCAGTGCCAACATACACAGACAGACAACCATTCACACTGCCTTTCACACCTATGGGCAATTTAGAGTCACTAATTAACCTAACGTGCGGGTCTTTAGAGTGAGGGAGGAAACCAGACTACCCAGAGGAAACCCATGCAAGCACAGAGAGAACATGCAGAGTCCACATAGAAAGGCCACAGTTGGTAGGTGGATTCAAATCCGCCCTAGCCACTTCACCACTGTGCTTCCCCTTCTTTCTAACACATGACACAGAGGTTTGTCAGGCTGCTGTGGACTTGTCCCCAAGTGGTCCAAAAATATTTCAGCTGTATCACTCTCGCTGCATCATCAGAGGATGCGAGATGCCAGAGAACAAGCAGAATGCTCAGTTTCTGTTTCTGAAGAAAGGTCTTTTGGGAGCCTTTAATGGATGGCATTTTCCAGATCAAGATCAAGCCCAATGCAGGCTAAATGCCACCAGTTTGACAGAACCAACCTCTTGAGTGGATTTAACTGTCTGGAGACTAAGGTAAACACCTGACCTTACACGTATGCATGGGTTGATATTCTTGCTAGTGAAGGAAACAGATGCATTATGTATTTTGCTTGCTGCCAAATAAAAAGAACATATTGTTTAACCACAAAAATCCTTTTAAGGACTCTTGCTTTCCCTTAATAACATTCTAAGATGAACAGTGAGTGCTTGCGTCACTTAAATGTGCTGCAGTTAATGTTTTCAATATGCAGTTGTCTACTGTGGTAAAGTCAATTTAGCATCTCCCAAAACCTTCCCACATCTTTGACGTGACACTTGACAGCTGAATTATCAAAATGGGTTCACGCTAGAACATCTGGGTGTTGCCAGTGGACAAGTTACAGCTCAGGCTCTTCTGCACATGAATGAACTCTCCTCATTGTCTTCTACATGCGTCCTTATCGAAGAGCTTGTCTGTCTTTCTCCTTCCTACACACCACTTCATCACCCCAGCAGCCAAGCACTCACTCTTTTACACTCACATATACTCAGACACACACAGTCACACGCACACGCACCATATGGCTGAATGTCAGACAGCTGCAAGACCTGGAGTGTTGTGGTAAGGGGTTGTGTCGCATATATCTATCTGTGTACATGTGTGCATGTGGGCACTATGTGTCAGTGTGCAAGCTGACTTGTTATTCTGTGTGTGTGTGTGTGTGTGTGTGTGTGTGTGTGTCCGTGTGTCACTCAGCCTTGTGATAGATACTGAGCTGTCATATCTGTCAACCAGACAACAGTTCCACATGCATATTCATCATTATGCTAATTTCACCCAAGGGAGCTTTAATGACTTCACAACATTAACAAGCTGGATAACGTGTTGAACAAAAGCTTTGCGGGTTTTTTTTTTTTTCATGTAACTCTCAAATCCTCCATCACTGACTACTAATAACAAATTTATGTTGCTGTTATCATTTTAATCCATGCAGCAGACTACTGTGTAAGGTGTTGCTAAAAGTGTTAAGGAACACTGTGTGCTGTAGGCTATTTCAAGTATTCAAGTTTACACAATAAAAGTGACCACCACATTGCAATATGTGGCAAGTGGTGGTTCTGTTTACACATTGTTGTATATATTTCCTATTAAACAACATTAATGACTAATAAATTTCTCACCATGTGACATTTTAAGGGCATTACACTCTGCAGTAAAAGGAAGCTTAGGCAAACTGAGGAGTAGCACAACATAGTGACACTGTGTGAATCTGTCACCTGGTGGTCAAATTAAGGAAGTGACACAAAAGTTGTGTCAACTTTTGTTTTGCTATTAGAATCATTTCTGCGTGTCAATTACATTATTTGGGTTGTGTGAAATGACCATAAATATAGAAAGATGAGAAAAACTTTTCTATAGTTTTTTCTATATTACACATATTATTTATATTACATATATATATATATATATATATTACAATATTTAACTTGTGAGGATATTATTATGTACATTATGTATTTTAGCGGTTTCCATGGGTTTTCACCACGCTTACAGTTTTTCTAAGTGGTTAGAGTTGAGCTCATTTGTGACATACAGCCTGTTACCATATTTATGGTCATATAGATCATATGTGCCCTGCTCTTGACCTTTGTGCTCACCCCTGGTTCGTTTGCCTGTGCCTGTAGTTCTGGTATGCTTAACAATCTGACCAGTCGTTTCACTGAACTTAAAGTACATTGGAGTCCTCTGAACTGGCATGTGATAATATGAAACCTGAGCTGATCTCCACAGTGAAGGGAAGTCTATCTGCTGAGGTACAGCACACTGATTAGTCCAGGAAAGGCTAGTGAGGTATTATTTGAGGTATTATTTAAATATTTTCAATTTCAATCCATGCTTGCATTGTTTTGTGTACAGCATGTATTGTAGTTATATGTTCCACTAAATATATATGTAATTAGTAACTCATATCTTAAAGCAATTAATTTAATTGTATAAAATGCTGCAAATTTCCGTAACTGTTATTTTCAGGTTTGTATTCACATAACATCTGTACTACTAAACACAGCATACAGCTTTTGTTAGTATGGTGGACTGGCTATAATGGACTATTAGTATTTATTGTACTATTCTCAACAGCTGTAATCATTATGATGACACAACATTCACTTTTTGGGTCTCAATATAAGCTAAAAGAGAGAAAACCTGGCACTGAGTCATATATCTGCAAATATTTACTCATAAACATGTGACAATCTTTTCTCCAAGAATAACACGTTGCATTTTACATGTTTCAAGTAATATATTTACCCAAATACGTGTAAAGTTGTTTTGAAATAATAGAGAAAAACTGAAATAGCACGATACTCCAATTTCACACATTACACAAATAAACTAGTATTTTCAGAAGCATTTAGTAATACCGAGTTGGGAAAAAAGTAGCCAAAGTTGTTCTTATGATGATCGCTCTGTCTTCAGCAGTTTTTCAGCAGGCAACTCTGGTCAAATGCAATACTTGTATTATGATCAGGTGATTATTAACTTCATTGAAGTTACATTAACAGAAAGAAGAGTGGATTGCATGCAGAACCCTTGCTTGTTCCTTGTAAGGTCTGAGGGGAAAAAAGAAACAACATCTCCACTGGACTCTGTACAAAACAGTGATCGAGTAAAACATTGTTGGATTTGCACAGGGGACATTTCAGACCATATATAACATCACTGTGGACTCTTTTTATACAGCCCTGTAATGGTGATACATTAAATTAATGATGTATCCTCATGATTCTATCCATCTACAAAGCTTTCAAAAACCTGATATGTACAATGCAATGGCCATCCATCTGCAGGATGGTTCCCTCTATAAACAAAGTCTAGAAAATGAAAAATATCTTCCAGTTTGCTACAAGAAAGTTGACTGTCTTTGCTCTCAACATTTCCCTCTTGTAATGCCTCAGACATGTGTTACAGATCTAGGTGAGATTTAGACCAACAAAACCTGATGTGTAACTTGCATGAGGCCATTAAAATAATAGAGTTGCTGCATATATTCTTTCATTCCCTTAAAGGTAGCCATTGCAAGTGCAATCACAACCAAAAATACACAACTGACAAAAGAAGTGAACAGTGTTTGAGGATAACTCAACACTGGAAACCTCTCCAGTGCATGAGGGGTTCCTTCCATGCATGTGCTGCCCTCTTGTGGCGATTTCTTACACTTAATCTAATGCATTCAACGGTGCTACGGTGCTCACCTTCTGGAACACACACACACACACACACACGCACACACCACACTTTCCACTACACCCTACATTTATACTGTCTGCAAAAACGTGATACTACTTTTTTTTTTAAACCTCCTGCTTGTCTTGCATTTAGTTTTTCAACTGTGCCAATGCTGAATTTGTATCGAAAATAGCTGTATTTGGTTAAATAATAAAAGACACACTGCAGAAGCAATTAGTGCTTTAAATAATGAACATTCTGACCCACTGAGGAAAACCTTGACATTTTGGACCTTTGTTGATTAATTCACCACACACTTGGTACTTTGTGCCAAAACGTTTCCATCTTTGTCCTTGAAACTGCTCTCAAATGGCTCATTAGCATTTTTGGCATTGCTCAGTGAAACTGAGGGACATAGCTGGCTTTAAAATTGTAGCTGGACTTGCCTCTTTATTTCAAATAACAACAAAAGGAGCCACATTTTTCTAACGATGTGCAAAGCATGTGGTGATGATACTCAACCAAATTTCATGTCATTTCTTTTTAACACCAGCAGCCTTTGCTTTGATCAGCCGCCCCGCTTTCACAGAGTCCCTCCTCTTCCTCCAGAGCAGCAAGATTAAACTCATCGTTAGCAGACATCCGGAGAAGATCCAGGTCTTTTTTATTGGCCGCCAGCACCTGCTCAGCCAGTCGTGTGAAAGTCTAGACAAGAGAAACACAGCCAGTCGATAAAAACAACACAAGATAAGATACATTCTTATTTATCAAGTAATTTCCTCCCATTATTTAATAATGATTGGATGCATTGCTTTGTCCTGTTACAGTTGTGAAATATCATTAGGTCTTTTGGTAAACTGGCTCTGCAGATCATCTTACCTCTGTTATGTTATGGTTGGTGAAGGCACTTGTCTCAAAGAAGTCCATTCCATAAGCTTTGGCCAGCTGGTAGATAAAAAACAGGAACATATTTTATTGTGTTGGTTTGTTTTCAATTCAGTTCTTATTCAATTAGGAGCTCCGATTAGTTTTTTCTTTCCCACATGTACAGAGAATACATGCATGACTGTCTGCTGGCAGTGAGCTGCAGTGGTGTGTTCAAGTGCAGCTGTTAATGGAAAATGTGACGTAACAGGAGGTAAAGCATTAGTCAGTCTTTGTCTGCACTAGGTCTCACTTTGTGCCAGGAGTCTGATAGATTATTTATGGGCTATAAATCCAAGTTTCAAGCATGAGGAGCTGTGAAACACAATAGGCCCGACAAAGCACAGTCCATTATGCATTATTTTGTGTAAAATATCTCAGGACTAGTAATCAACTCTGAAATAGTTATCACACAGTGATGTACCCACCTTGATACCCTGCTCGGTGGCCACCTGTCTCTTGTCCATATCATCTGACTTGTTACCTACGAGGATCTTCTGGACCTTGTCAGGAGCGTACTACAGGTTTGTCATGGGATTACGAGGAGATATTTGCAGAGAATCAAGAGGAATGAAAAACAAAATTAAAGAGATAGGAACAGGAGAGGGAATTCAATTACAAGAGAATTCAGAGGCAAGAAAGCACGGGAGCGACAGTGCACAGGAAATGAGAGCTAGATTAGAAGTAAGTGGGAAGCATGTCACGATCAATAGTGTATATATTTTGAAAGACCGATGGAGGAAAACTCCATGATGACTAAATAATAGAATAAAATAATCTGGGAAAAGGCAGGGGAAGCACATCAGATATGACTCAGAAGAATAAAGTGATGTTCTCCTTCCTACTTTTATAAAAATATGACGACAAGTTTTTGCGATTGCCTTTTGTTTTTTTATCACGCCAGGACGGCCATCTGTGATGTGTCAAAGCAAGGCCTCTGCACAGTAAATAGTTTTGTCAGTTTTAGTCTTTGTAAAATGAAGGGGGGGAAAATGCCAGCTGATTTTCCACCGTGCCTGATTTATCCAGTTCTCAAATCCCTGATCGCTGTGACTCACCTCATCCACATCACTGGCCCACTTCATGATGTGTTGGAAGGATCGCTCACTCGTAATATCATACACCAGGAAGATTCCCTACAGAGAAAATGGTCAAAGATTTAAAAACCAGATGAGGGCAGGTGCATTGTAAAGCTTTTAAGGGAGCCATGTTAAACATGTTCTCCATTTCATTACATTGAAAGCAGTATTTTAAAGTTGATATGCTGATATGATTACTGTTAACAAACCAGACCACTATTTGGAAAAACTGGCAGCACTGGGATTGTATATGGTAAAGCCACAAGATGGTAGTGAAATCTGATGAATTGTTTTATAGCACAAAACAGGAGACAGAACACGTTCTTCCAATTTCATTGCCAGTTTCTGGTAAATTGACAATTCAATTTCAGCCAGTCTAAGCTCTTTAGCAGCCCAAAGCAAAAGCAAAATCCATCCATAACAATGTCAGTGTAGTCACAACATCCTCTGCGGGGATAAAGGAAAATGCCGTGTTTTTATTAACCGGAGCAGTACACTTGAGATACAATTGGGTATGAGACAAAATCCTTTTACATTAGTGATGTTTTAAAGCTTCTTGCTGTAATCAACAATCTTTAAGAAGATCACTTTAAAAGATCTTTTAAAAGAACTTTTAAAAGTTTCCAGTTCCTAAGCAGGAGCCAGGGATTACACATCACGTATTTATATAGCTTAAAAAAATGTAATTGAAGTAATAAACTCAATTTAAAATGACCATGGTCCTCTGTAGCCATAATACCACATCCATGTGTGACAGCAATAGAGGGGATCGATTACCTGTGCTCGTCTGTAGTACTGCTTCGTTATAGTCTGGTACCGTTCCTGGCCTGCGGTGTCCCTGCACAGACAACATGTTCACAGTCACATAAATGCATAGACACGAACAACATGTAGAACAGTAATCTGCCCTTAAAGCCTCGTCAAACAAGCAAGACAGTAAGCTGCTGTTATGAGCGCACTTAGCTCAAAGATAACTATTGAGTAATATCAGTTTGTTAATCTCCCCATATCTTCCATATTTGTGTTTGACTCCAGTCTCTTACCATATCTGTATTCGGACTTTGATGCCATCTATTACTACTGTCTTCATTTTAAAGTCGACTCCTGAAAGTGAGATAAGATTTGGTTAGTAAGCACAAAACGACTTTCACAGAGAAGCGGCAGCCTTATATGATATTTCTACCATCCTATTAGAGCCGTGCTCAGGCTAAATGTTCCAAATGTTCAGACAGAGGTTCGCCTGTATCTGCTGTAGCTTTGTAATGATAGAAAGCATTAACACAGTAAGAGCCACTTCATCCTTGTAAATCAGCCTGTTAATGAGATTGGGCTAATGATCCAGTGCTTCTCTGCATTGATCACACAGGAGGTGAAATAAGAGAGAAGGGCAAATGTTACCTTTGTGCTGCATAAAAACACTAGATATCAGAGCGAGGAGAGTCAAGCAAGAAGCTGTTCATGCTTCAGTGATTTCTGATCTTTTTCAGACAACTCTGTCATATTCATAAAAGAAAATCCCAGGGACTCGGCTCGGAGATGTTGCTGATACTTGATATTTAATGCTGAGGCTAAGAATTAAAATATTTTATAACCCAAATTAATATTGAGTATTAGGCAGTTTAAGTCAGCACAACCTTTCCTAAAAAATGATCATATACATTCAGTTTTTTTTTTTGTTTTTTTTTTTGTATGTCTGGTAAACATTTTGGTCTTTTTTATACCTCCAGGTGTGGACAATACTAAATTTCCTGCACAGTCACAATACGATACATTGCATAACATTTAGACAACAAACTCCAGCATCTGTAAATCTTGTGCAATTGTAAACTTTTATTTCTGTCTATTCTGTTTTAAAACCTGTATTATTACTGAGGATTATGGGTGGATTAATGTGTGGGTCCGGCTGGCTTACAGTCCCAGGGCCCTAAAAACACAACCTCCTCTTACGTATTTGTTGCTGAAATGAATCATAGAGAACAGGTAAAAGTAAATGTCTTCATCTATTTCATAATTTTCTTAGCAGTGAATATTTACAAGTGTCTCTATAATATGCATAATATGCATATTTAAAAAAAATCAAAAGTAGTTCCTTAGTAACATGTTGGAAAGTTTACTAAAACATTATGGGGACCTGAGAACACTTCTAAAAATGCTGGAAATTAATTTCTGCTGAAATGACTCACTGCTTGATAGGAAAAGGAGAAATGGACATGACTTACCTACTACTTTACATGCAAACATGAGTGACTGATACAACATATTTAAATGAAATAATCTGACTTCACTTTTTAATTACAGCTCTCTGTCTTTGTCCATGACTGTGGAATCCAAGTAAATGAAAAACAAACCCGCAGGCCTCTACAGGCCACAGTAATCCCCGAGAAATCAATTAACAGTTCAGCCCAATTAACCTGACACCCTTGTGTCACAGCCGGCCTAACACTCAGAGGAGCTACTCCAATCGATTTCCATGACTGGAGGAGAAGCTGTTTGTGGTTTTCAGAGCTGTATTTCTGTAAGGTTTGTATTCCCAGTGACCGACATGAGAAAACAGCTGACAGGTTTACCATACAGTAGTCGGCCCTGGCTGATTTTCAGGCTTTTTTTTTCGAGCTGAAGTCTGAAGCTGAAGTTAACGCTCCACAGAGGCTGCAGCTCACTGACTCAACAGTGTGAGGGCTCATTTAAATCTTGATGTGGCCTTTGTCTTTGACTCGAGAGCATTCAGATCAAGACTAAGTGAAAGGTCAGCATAACAATCAGCGGCTCACCTCGCCTGCAGCTTGAGAAGAGAGAGGAGACTAATGAAATCGAGGCTTCTTCCTGTGTCATTGTCCTGCTGTATTAGCACTTAATTAAGCTCCAGTCAGACTGTATCCATGCAAACAGCAAAGATATAAATATGAACTGCTGATACAGGCAGTGGGTTCCACCATTGTACAGTGGATGAACCAAATCTGAAAACTTTATTCTGCATAACACAATCAAATGATAATTAGGTAATTCATTCAGTTATATTTATAGAAAACTAATTTTCGCCCCACACTGTCTGCTTCCAGCTGTTAAACAAATTGTCTGGGTTCCCATCTGATTTCTCTGCATTGTTTAATAACAGAAAAGTGAGAAGTGAAGCTGAGAAAAGTGAGATCTCCTTAGTTAGATGGCTCCTTTTATCAGATTCACCTTGTTCTGGGTGTCTCCGTCACTAAAGCAGATGTGTCATGCTGCACAATTATTCAGTTTGATGGAAAATCCGAAATGTTGCAGGTTAGATTAGAGGTGCACATATGACCTGCAGCCAAAAGGAGCACACCTCAGTATTTTGGTGCCAGTAACTGGAACAAGTTAAACTAAAGTCATCAAGGGAACAATTTCAAATGACCTGTGTTTGTGACTTATACATATTTGAGTTTTACTGCATTTAAAAACGTTACTGCTCAAACTGGCTAGAGGTTTTTTATCGAAAGCTTTAAATAATATTACATTTCAAATCCTAAAAAAACAAAAGGCCATTCTACAGCTTCCACCCTTCCTTTCAGAGGGAACTCTAACGATAGAGATGAGCACAATGTGTGCAGCAGTTCATTTCACACGGCAGCATTTTACAATCAGCAATGTGAAATCCATGCAGAGTACACACCCAAAATGGGCTTGACTAATTACCAGGATGACTGTGATTGACTATGCAAGCTGGATAAGGCGATGAGACATGTCAGTGTGCGGTAGGTAATTGTGACAAGCTCAATAATGGATGGACGGATGGCTGCTCTGTCACTGACACAAATTCACCTGGGAACGGGTTTGTCATCAATGACAGCAAAAGGCTGTCAAGAGCTGTTGTCACTGGGGCTAAGCAGGACAAAGGACACACTTTTTTTTTACAATTAGAAACTTGTCATATACATTTGTAGTAAATTTTCTCCCTTTGTATTGTTATGACCCAAGTCATTATGTGTGTTATTGTTATGTTGTCTTTTTCTCCTCCTCCTGTTTTTTTCTGTGGGTGTGTTTTTCTGTGGGTGTGTCTGAGGGGGTGGGGTTGAGCCACAGGTAGTCCATTGGTCCATTCAAACTCAATGTCGCCACCTGATTGGACAGGATGGAGCGTCCTTCTCCATTTATAACCGATGACAGCAGCCCAGCGACCTCTGCCAACCAACCCAGCATTCTGTACGTGACTACTGGACTCACAGAGAGCTTCGCATTTTGTTTTGTAATTTGGAATTTTCTGTAAAAATTGTAAATAGAACTCACTGTAAATTATTGAGCACCAAGTAGCCACAGTAGGAGTGAGAAGCCCTTTTTGTTACTACCTTTTCTCCTGTTTTGGGCTAGGAGTTCAGGCGAGGTACCCTGTCATTTGTTTTGCATTTATTTGGTTGTTTAGGTAAGACAGGGATGGTGTTAGAGTTTTTGTTTGTTGTTTTGGGCATTGCTCACATCCAAAGTTAATAAAAATAGCTACATATTACAACACTTGGTCTGGTTTTGTTTGGGAATGAAAGCAGTGGTGGCACACATCGTGTTATGTCTAGGTTCCCCTAGACCAGGGGCATAACAGTATTAACATACTACATTCAATAAGCATGTAAAATACATCAGCAAAAATGATATTTTATATTTAGATCAGGATTTTGGTCAAACTCATACGTTGTCCAAATCTCTTTTAAAAAGATGAAACAGAGTGAAAAACACTGGGGAATTACATTTATTAAATTAAGTTTGAGCCAGACAAAAACTCTACTCAGGGCTACTGTTGCCCTATGACAACAAGAACCTGCAACATTTTATATGCTACGTTATATGAGATAGCGTAATCGAAAACATCGGCATTAATGCAGCTGTAAAAATAAGTGATTGAGTCAGTGACTGAAGTTTTCAGGGTGAGTTTTCCAGACCTACATGCAGGCATAATACTTCTAAATGTCCAACCAAACTGTTGGCTGATGAGTGGCATTATGGACATTGTATTTTCCAGGACAACAATAAAGAATGTATGGAGTAAAAAAAATTATGGGGTATATCCTAATTCTGCTGTATTGATTTTTATGTCAATATGACCCTTATGTGAAGTTCAAAGCTTCACATAAGGGTCTTCTTGTTTTAAGGTGTGTAAGAAAAGACAACTTCCTAAAGTACCTTACAAAGTGCTTCTCATTTACACACACACCGATTACGGCAGAGCTACCATGCAAGACACCAGAGGTCTATGGCACAGACGAGAACGGGTTCCACATCACCGCTTAGAATAGCTTTGCCGATTGTTATGTTTTGTGCTCTGTCCTGGAGGTTGGCAATTATGTGCCTTGTTAATCCATAACTGGAGATCGGTAGCTTCTTACTTTACTCACCCAGGTTTATCTTAGGCAGTGACGCTCAGGCATTGTTGCTACTTTACCGAGATTAAAATCTCATCTGTTGCGTTCTGCACTTGGGTCCACTTCTCTGAATGTGACAGGAACTAGAAAAGGTCAAGCCCATGACAACGTTATTGGTTTTGTAAAAAAACATTTATAACAGGATGACCATCTGTGGTGGTCGTGCTTCAGTCCCGACCCTATAGATTAATGAGTTTGTCAAACAGCAGTGGGCTGAGTTTATGACCGAAACAGCACTGGGATCCCCTCCATGAAGACAGCTGCTTATTGAGCTATGATATAGAGCAGGGATGGGTTTATACTATACAGGAGCTTTGACAACCAGGAGTCCAGTGATAAGACCATTGAGGAAATGGTGAGGAAGATTAAACTCAGCAAGCGTGACTCACTGCCATTACTAAATCATCTCTACAGCTGCTCATCGCTGGACAAATGTGCCCTCTCCGAACTAAAGTTTTACAAGGAGTGGTTACCTGCCAAAATAAAACAGGATGCCTGGATGAGGGAATTTATTAGACGTTTAAATTATACCAGAGCTCCTCCTGCTGCTGCTGCAATGACTTTGGACAAGTCTGATATTGTTTGAGCTTTTATTTTTATAGCAAGCTGCAACCAGGGAATAAAACCACGTCCTTCGTTGATCTTATAGCCAGGGGTGCTATTTACTTTTATCATATTTCGGAGTATTTCACTTGTCAAAAAAATAAAACCCCACTGGAACCAATCAAAGACATAAATTAAATTTAAATGCAGGGCGTCTTCTGTGGTTTGAGCTCTTTCTTTTGTGTAGCAGACGTTTGTCTACAAATGCAAATGATAAGACTTTTTACTGCATCACTGTGAAGGCTTTCCAGTGACCTCTTTCAGAATCTTTTCAGAAGGATTTAAAGCCCAGGAGAGTCATTTTAAACATATATAAATCTCACATATGAGCAGCAACTTTTAAACACTAACTGGCCTGTGCACCCAACATGTTTTTTGGAGGATTTTAACACCAGCTGTGTGTGAGTCGAGCTTTACTGCCCGTCAGTGTCTGAAATTACTTATGCTGTTGATGCTAAATGGCAGCAAATCCCTGCAGCCAGGTTTCAGCATCTTGTGGAAAAGTCTTCCTCAGACGAGTAGAAGCTGTTACAGCAGCAGACTAATGCACAATGGATTTGAAATGGCAATAAAAATCAGCAGTCACATTTGGCTGTAATGTTCAGCTCTCCATATACTATCTGCTGGGAGCTGTCTGCCTGAATTTGGGGGCATTCATCTACTGTTTCGTTTTCTAATTTTTAATAAACCCCTCTATTGCTCGGCAGTTTTAAAATAATTAAGGGCAAAAAAGGAGCAAGTGCACTATAACAGGCTAATGGAGCCACCTATGAGGGGGACGTGGGAGAGAAATTATATCCATCTGTCACTGTGAAGGCTGGGAAATTATTTATTGATCATCTGCAGGAGCATATGATGGTGGTCACTCTCAATCTGTCTGTCTGTCTCTTTTTTCTTTTTGGACTTTGTTTAGTCGGAGGAGAGAAGTTTGAATCAGACCTCCCTGCACTGCTTATAGACACAGTCTGCTGCCCTATTCAGTCCCTATGTGGACTCCACTGCCTGCACCGTCTGATTTCTAAGCACCCAGCTGCGAATGTGCAAAAAAAGCACAAAAACTTCACTACAGTTATTTTTTTCAGCAGACAGAAACAGGCTGAACCTAAGAGGCACCAGAAAGGGATCACAGTGTACAATATGGCCATGACTCCACAGGGTGGATGTTTCCTGTCGTGCATGCTTGCTAATAGTACACTGCAGTCTCTCTAAACATGTGGCCGTACATCGTTTAAAGTTTAGTGTGGCAACGTTTGTGGGAAGAAAAATCTGAGACTGATATGATCTGAGTCATGAGCCCCAAAAGACTGTAAAGGCTTTAGACATACATGTAAACATCAGCAGCTCAAAATAATGCCAATAAGTAGAATAAATAATCAGTGGTGGAGCTGTATTCTCTGTGTCTTCCAACATCTGTCTGCAAATCCCAGCCTCATCACCAGTTTCATCATGCACTACCTTGATCTTACTTTGACATGATGTCATGATCTTATTTCTCTGTATTTTCAGTAACAACCTGGAGAAACACTTTCAGACTTCTACCTCACTCTCGAGCCTCGGGGACTTCGCATTCTCCTCATAATGGCCAATTATTGCAAAAGTTGCCATCACTCAAAGAAATTCTGGAGATAAAAAAGATGAATAGGAGCTGAATAGGGGAAGAGATAAGAGACTCAACCACAGCATGTGAAAAAAAACACCACTTAGTGTACATTCCCCACCATAATGTGCCTGTCATGGTTCACAGGCTGAATCCTAATAATGGAGGCAGATATGTTGTACAGCCCATTATAACTGTCAGGAAAAAGACTGGTCAGCATATTACATCACATATAATATTATGACTATATTTACTATAATAATGGCCAAAGCGATACTTTTAGTAAGTTCTGCCAAAAAGAGGATGACTAAATATGTAATATGTATTGTATTGTGAACCACAGCATGACTGAAACAATAAAGAAAATAAAAACTGTTTGATCAGAAAGTAATTGAGCCAACAAAACAAAACACACATGCTTGTGCTTTCGTATGGCCGTGGGCTTCACAAGTGCTGATAGTTGGTAAACTCATCTGTGTGGCGGGTATCAGATGTTCCCTCTCGAGGCTTCCCCAACCAATGCATGAAGCGGATTTTACAGTGTCTCTATTCCACATGCATTCACCTCAGTCATTTTTAAGCCCCTAATCAAATCCTACATGAAGAGCCCATCTGAAGAGCTGGTGGTGCACAAATGACATCAATAGAAAACCCTGAAAGACAATTTGAACAAATGGGAGTGCTAATTAAAACAAGTGGTGAATGTACCAGAACGAATAGCAGACTCTTACCGATGGTGGAGATGTGGGACGGGTGAAATTCGTTGTCCGTGAATCTGCATAACAAGCATGTTTTCCCAACCCCAGAATCTCCGAGAAGCAGGAGTCGGAAGAGGACATCATACTGCTTAGCCATAGTGGTGGATGTAGTGTTGAATTAAAAAAAAAGAAAAGCCCCAGTCAGCTAACTCAGCAAAGGATGACCAATCCCTCCCCACGTGCATCCCATGTCTGCTCAGACGTTCAACATGACGCTTTGGCTTTGGCTTCTTTGTGTTTACTGGTGCTGGGTCGGTGGGTATCAAAACAAAGATGCTCCAGCCTCCCAGGCAGCCTCCAGCTTCCAGTGGGTGCGGTGGACCACTGTCAAGTTGTCCCGAATGACAAAACAGGACATCAGTCTCTACTTTCCAAAATAAAAGCCTCAGTTAACATCCAAGTTCTGGTATTGAATTAAAACAAAATGGGTGTTATTTAGTTATGATGGGTTTCTTTCAGAGGTCTGATAATGGGAGCATGTTATCCATGTCTGCACATTATGCAACTGTGAAATGAGTAGACTATAAGCATTTTTGGTAATAAAAATTTCCATCAGAACTGGCATATTGTGGAGGACCACATAGGCCTGTACAGTAGGAGAGTAACAAAGTAGCTTACATTTACTTAACTGCTGTAATTAAGTAACATTTTGAGGGATTTTTGTTTTACTTTTATTCTATACTTTTATTCCACGATGTTTTAGTGGAGTTTATGGTTTTGGATTCTAACTAATAGTACAAAACACAGCATAATAATGAGACTTTATTGATCACAAGTGTGAAAATCACAAGCTACCAAGTGCTAGAATTGTTGTGATTTTTAACATTTACTGCTACTTCTTTGAGACTGGACTTATACATTGACCTTATCAGGTTGGACTGTTTTTTAAATGTATTAAGAGGTGAAGAAGGTGCAGGACTTTAAGTACTTAGGGTCAACGGTTCAGAGCAACGGAGAGTGTGGCAAAGAGGTGAAGAGGTGAGTGCAAGCAGGTTGGAACAGGTGGAGAAAAGTGTCTGGTGTGTTGTGTGATAAGAGTATCAGCGAGAATGAAAGGAAAGGTGTTCAAGACGGTGGTGAGACCAGAGATGTTGTTCAGCTTAGAGACAGTGGCACTGAAGAAAAGACCGGAGGCAGAGCTGGAGGTAGCAGAGCTTAAGATGTTGAGGTTCTCTTTGAGAGTGACGAGGATGGACAGGATCAGGAATGAGGACATCAGAGGGACAGATCATGTTAGATGTGTTGGAGATAAAGTCAGAGAAGCCAGATTGAGGTGGTTTGGACATGTTCAGAGGAGAAACTGTGAATATGTCCGTAAAAGGATGCTGAGGTTGGAGCTGCCAGGCAGGAGGTCTAGAGGACGACCAAAGAGGAGATTTATGGATGTAGTGAGAGACGACATGACGTTAGTTGGTGTGAGACAAGAGGATGCAGAGGACAGCGTTAGATGGAGGCACATGATTCGCTGTGGCGACCCCTGAAAGGGAACAGCTGAAAGGAAAAGAAGATTTGACACAAACATTGTTTTATTACATCAGCTGCATTGTTGCTGAACTAGTTTATATTTCTTAATGCAACAATGTGCTTGCACTTTACAGCACTTGAACAAAAAGTGTGAAGTGCTTTATTGTCTTTATTGTAGTAGAGTACTATTGTGGGTAAATAATTGCAGTTTTACTTATTAGTGTTATTGACTTTGTCTGCTACTACTGGTCCTAAAATATAAACTGTACTTTATGTTGTGCTTACACATTATTCCAAGCTAATTGATGTGCAGGTAATATTAGTGTCTGGGTCTCTGCATTTGTAGTGGGCACCGAATTTGGTATTTTGTTTAAATGTATTTTGAAAGATTAATCTGACAATTTCCGGTACTTCTTTGCTCGAGTGTAGCGGACTTGAACTACCGTGATAGGAACAATACGCGCGATTGCACTGCTTCTTTCGACGTCAAAATCAAAAGAACTGTGCTAAAAGAGGGATTAAATAAAGGTTGGACACCGAATAATATTCGTACACACACTCGTAAGCATAACGGTGCATTAAAACTAGCGCTATACACTTATACAGCCTGAATGTCTTTTTTCGCACTACAATAAAGAGAGAGATTTGTTCCCTTGGAGACGCCGTAGCGGGTTTGCGCGCAGTTTCCGCTCACATCTACCTCAGCAGGAAAGTGTGCGAACTACCAAAACAAACTAAAAGCATCGCGTGTGTCGTCAACATCGCTCCAGCTAAAGTGTAATACTAACAATATGGACGGTGTACCGACACCCCTGCGATGTTTCCGAGAGTGCCATTCGGCTGAGTTGTTCATAGACGACGGGGTGGAGACGGTGACTTCAGTGGAGCAGGTAAGCGGAGGCGTAGATTAGCTTCGTTGGGTAACGAAGCTAATGCTAATGCTTTTCTCAACTCTTGAAGGAAAGTGTGACGCGGCTCCAATGATCAAACATTGTGTTTATGTACTATTTAGATTAAAATGATGACCAGAAGCCGGTTTGTTTATTACCTAATTAACTTAAGCGAATTTAAGTTAGCCAATTGGAGCATGCAGGGAGTTAGCATTGTGCTAATTGGATTAAGTTTAATTGTATGTATCTGTAAAGTTAGCTAAATAACTTCCACAGACCTCTAATGGCTGTGTTCAAATGTCTTTTTGACCAAATGCCCAACACGCGGAGATATTTAGCTCCCAGTGATATACGGTAAACCAACGCACACAGAAGAAGCTTATAGAAGTACTAGCGATACTGATACTGATCCATGAAAGGGGGATTTAATTAGCTCCCAATGACGTTCATGGTGACAGCTTTACACTTTCCTTTTTCCTGCCTTGTCTTTGTAACTAGAAAAAGGTGGAGCGCAGCATTGGAGAAGTCACCAGTGTTTACAAGCAAGCTCACAGCACAGCACAGTAAGTATGCACCGCATGTCAAAGACACACTGTGTTGGTCAAGCTGGTGTGAGCAGAGTTGGACAGTTCATGGAGCTTGGACTGTCCAACTCTGTTTGAACGGCAACCGTTAAAAAATGTACACATACACACAAGCGTGACTTAACAGATATTTTACATGCTAATTCCAGCCTACCAACCAATTTAAACAAATGGGATATCAAGGTTAATAACTGCCAGTGCATATACAGAATGATTGTCATGAACAGGTAGGGCACATCAGGCTTTGAGGAGCTAACTTCGAAAATGAACAATATTTGCGTAGTCAGTAATTTAATAAGAGGAAACGGACGATGTAAATTTAGAAATTTTTAACAAATACAATTTGTATAACTTAGGGGATCTATTAATTTACAGCAATTTATTAGCACACTATTTACTTGGTTGTTGGACAAGAATGTAGTAATATTTTAACTTCATGTTAACCTGCACCAACTCACCTGTTGTCACAGTAACATAGACAGAAAGCTTACCCTCATCTTGATGTGCTTCTTAGCCAACAGCTGTGTCACTACATCAGCGTCATTTAGGATTTCTTTTGTCACTTGGCAGCGTTCAGTCTAATATCCGTGCTTTTTGAACTTTGTTTGGTCACTACCAACACTGAGGGAGATGTCTTGCTCTAAATACTCCACTTTGTTCACCAGATAGTTTTTAACATTGTCTGCCTACTGTCTAATGCTGAGCAGGGTTTTTTTAGTGCTTCTCCTCTTAAACAACTGTCTGCTGTGTCTGAAAGCAACCAAAATGGTAGCATTGTCAGCCAAACAGCTAAACAATGAGCTAAAACTAATTAAAGCTCCATAAAGCAGAGGACAGCTGCAGTTTTAGGTGATAAATTGTGTTGTCATGTTATGGTATAGTATCAAACATAAAGAATGACAATATACATAATAGCTGCTTTAAATGTTCTTTAGAAGTATGTGTAGGAGAAATAAAATTGTTGCAATGCTGTTGCTTCAGATGTGAGACTGTTAAGTCAGATATAAGAGGTTGGATAGATCAGAACACCTTGGATTCAGTCTGTCACAAAAGCCCTCGTGGACCATATAAAAGTATGTATCGGGAAAATGTGTATTTTCAAACCCAGGGTGATGGTGGTCAAATGTGAAGCCATAGAATTTCCAGTCCTCTATTCATAGTGCATTTACAGTTTTGAATACATTTCTGCTTTTATGAAAAATTTTTAAGAACAGAACAGGCTGTTAGACATGTGTGCATCGATATGTTCAATGGCTGATCTGTACATGGTGTGTTGATCAGCCCACATACTTTGCTTCTGTTATCAGCTTTCATCACTCCTCATTTAATGGGGTGACTCATCTCATTTCTATGACAACAGCCTGGACCTAAATGTCACCAACACTGCAGCCAATGGGGAAATGCTTATGCACTATATGACATTACCAAAAGATTAAAAGCATTAATAGGTAGGTAAAGTAGAGATTCAATTCAATTTTTCAATTCAACTTTATTTATATAGCGCCAATTCACAACAAAGTCATGAATAGAGGTCATGCATTTAGTTGTGATCTAGTTTGTTTTGTGTAGTTTGGCCTGCAGTGGTTATCAACACAGCCGACTATGTTTGGTGGTTTAAAAGGAAGATGTGGATCTCTGATATGCAGTATTTTACTTTCCACGTATGCCACTTAAATATAGAATTTCTTAGAACCCTTCAGATGCAGATGCACTTTAAAGTTTGCTGGTCTTGATCAAGTCCTTTTGAAAGCATCCAGTAATTTTCTTATTTGCTGCCCTTTTTTGTTAAGTGTGTTAACATTTTTTAAGGGTGTTGTTGAACAGGGTTAAGGACAAAATCAGTACAATCAACAAAAATTCTAGAAAGAGGAGCACTTTCAGTTTTTTTATCATCGAGTTTGAGCAGCACAAAGCACATTTGATTTTTCTGTCGTTGGTAATAACAGAAATGCAACACTGTATTCTTTCGTATTCTTTAATGTGATTTCTATTTACATTAGTTTTGAGGCATTTTTGTCTTTATTAACTGGACATAGATAAGAGAGGGGGCATAGACCCAGAAGCTTTGTGGTAATGTTTTACGTGACTTAACCAGTATAGTACCATGAACAACACTCAATAAGTTAAATACTTGTTGTACTTCATTTACTATATGACCTGCACCTTAAAAACCCACCGTGTTTAATTGGTGTGTTCTTGTAGAATGTAACCATAACATGAGATTGCTGAAACCCCTAGTGTCGACACATAAGCACCCTTGCTGCCATCAGTGCTGACTACAGTTTTGTCATTTTTGGACTATATTTTCAAATAACAAAAATGATCATAGCATAAATTGCAAGAAGTTGTGCAACTACCGTCAGAGTGACAGTAGAAATGGAAAGTGGTGTTTGGATTTATTTGCCTCTTTCTGATGTTTGTTCTCTTCAACTTGAGAGTGAAATTATAGGTTTAATTTTCGCACTCACTTGTCTGCAGCTTAGTGTGCCCTCAACATTTACCAGCCAAGTTAAGTCCTCGCCTGATGCGAAGAATTTTGGTGGGTGGAATGGATTTTAGCTGCGTAACACCGGCCCTGTGCTCCTCTGTGGTTGCTGTTGTGTTGTGCTGCTGTGAATCCTTGGGCAGCAATATGTGACTAACCCTGTGTAGGTAGAGTGTAATTACAATGGTTGTAGCAAACACTAGGTTTAAAAAAAAAAAAAAAAGGTGGGCAGTGAAATGTGTGGGTGGTGAGGTGGGGGACTGTCTGCAGTGTTTGACTCACTGACATGCATACATGTGTTTGACTTAAAGAAATGCTGATATGCTCATTCCTACGTGGGGCTTATAAAGAAGAGCCAAATTCTATAAAACAATAATTATTAATAATTATTAATAATAATAATTATTAATAATAATTAATAATAATTAAATAGTATTTGTCTTGTTTTTCACATTCTGCAATAATTTTGTTCTTTTATTTTTGTTGACAACAAGGACAGCACTGGATATTCTGTTAATTGAGATTGGGTGAAAAAATAGCAGCAAACTGCAAAGGAGACACTAACTTGGCTGTAGATATTACAGCATTTTCATACAAAAATAGATATCTAAAAACATGTGACATTGTCGTATAAAAAATTAAAATAACATGCTTTAGGTGAACCACAGGAGGGCGTATAGGGTTTGCCAATGTTTGAAACTTAAAGCAATTTGGTACATTTTGTACCGTCTGGAGTCACGACTCACGTCTACCAGTGATATTCAAAATAAAAAATAACAAGTACACAATGTGTTAACAGAGTTCAGTAGAATTTACTGATGAATGTGGTAGAGAAGGGGGTGAATTCCGCCTCTTCTATGTTTCTCCAATTTCAGCATCAGCATACCATGTTGCATTCCAGGTGCTGCCTGTTTGTAGTTGATCTATATCTTGTTTTTGTGTGCAGGCCAACATTGTTGCAGGATCAACACTACCAATATCTCAAAAAGGGCTTGCGTCATTTATCAGATGCTTATGAGGTATGAATCACACTTTCTACCATTGTGTTGGTAATTACCAGAGCTGTGCTCTGTGAAACCACAACTTGTGGATATGTGTCTGATGGGCTAAAAAAAAGTATGCTTGTCTTCTCTTAGGAAGGTTGCTTCCTTTTTGAATACATTCTCTGCTCGCTTCAGAAAAGAGAGGGGGAAGAGCATTTCCTACCTCCAGCTAAGTATCGGCCGTATATCTGAAAACCAGACTGACAGTGTGTTGATATTGCTGTGACATAATTTATTTATATGTTCAGTTCAACACTGCGACAGTTTTGCAAAGAGTTGGGGATGGGAATCAGAACAAAACACATCCCTGTATTGTTTGGATCATACACACTATGAAGTAGTAAGATATCAACACAGTGAAAACAAGTCTGACCAACTTGTTTTCTGCTGTCTCTGACTAACTGACTGATCTTGCATTCTTTTTTATTGCTGCAATTGGAATCTGATGACCATCATGGTGTGTGTGTGTGTGCGTGTGTGTTTGTGTGTGCGTGTGTGTCTGTGAGTAGTGTCTGGATGCTAGCAGACCGTGGCTTTGCTTCTGGATTCTTCACAGTCTGGAGTTACTAGAGGAGCCCATCCCCTCTGCTGTCGCCACAGAGTGAGTGACGCGTACACACATGTACTCATACTCTACAACTCAACTGCTACCAAGAATGGAGCCAAATAAAGGCTGTGCAATGCCAAGGACAGTTGCATAATTCTCAAAATAGCTAAATGCTGTCGAAAAAGCAAAGGGATGCTTTACAAAAAGGAACGGCATTTATGTAATAACTAAGAAAATTGAAATTTAAAAGATAAATATTTGGTAGAAGAGGTGCTACTAAAGGCCTTGCAAAGTAATGTCCTGATGTTCTGCATGAAAGTGGAAATGACAATTTGTCTAAAAAAGAATAAATAAAAAATACAGCCTTTAAATTATTTTAAAATGAGTAATGGAACGTAGAGAGCAGAGCAACATGTTGTTAAAACGTTATGGGCCCCAGCAGCAAGGAATTATTAATTTTCCTCAGTAACATCCACCGTAATTAACTAGTCATAGCGTTGATAAAGGAGGCAATAAAATTAATGTTTTTCCTCAAATTACCATGACCAGTAATTGTGATTAATGACACTACTGAACACAGTAGACAGATGTATTATTGTTTATTACGTTTATTCACTTCACACATTGTTGCTGTTGTTGCCACTAAAGTGTCATTTGATTAAGCGATTGCTTGTCAGACGTAACACTCTGCAAACCCCACGGCAAGTAGCAATGCCAGGCTTCCAACCCACGCTTTCATTATTACTGTTAAGCCTGCCAACACACCGGGTGCCAGTGCCCAGCGCCAATGTGACGCCCTCACATGCAAAAGCACACAGGCCCTTGTTCATGCATATATAACAATGCAACCTACAGCAGCTCACGTTCTCTGTCCAATGAAATGTACACTGTTCCCAGCTCCGCGTTGGCATCGTGCTGTTTGGCCAAAGTTAATTTAGGTTCCCCTTCCAGCTCATTTGGCTCATGACAGTTATGTGATTTCTGTCCATGGCGGAGGATGAAGAGGACATTTGTGAGAGAAGCAGCTTGGTGCACTGAGGCTGGAAACAGAGGAAGCTGTGGTCGTGATCGTCTGCGCTCAGCGCCACGTCAGCTAGAGGGAACTAACCCCGTAGTGCTCGTTTTACTGTTTTACGGTTAAGGTTGTGCAGAATGAGACTGCTGACAATCTAATGGTTGAGTGTGATGTGTGGAAAAACTGGTTTGACACCTTCACATTTTTTTAACATCTTCTAGCAGCACTGATCTTTGACCTCACTGTTTTCATGTCCGTTTGTGCCATTGAACATTATGTATTCACATGCTCCTGATCATGTCTTTTCAGTGTGTGTCAGTTCCTGGCTCGCTGTCAGAGCCCAACTGGGGGTTTTGCTGGGGGACCAGGACAACACGCCCACCTCGCACCCACCTACGCTGCTGTTAATGCCCTTTGCGTCATCGGCACAGAGGAGGCCTATAATGTTATAGACAGGTACAGTCGCACAGGAAAGTTGCTATAGAAGCAGATTTACTGCTTCACTTGTTGTTATGTTTAATCACATTTAGTTGTTTTGTTGAAATCAGCTGTCCAGTTAAATTACAGTTACGAATGTAGGACGAAGTGAGCGAATAGACTGAGAGAGATTTGACTTGTACAGTCATTTTATGCTTGAAATTGGGTTATTAATCGAGGCTTTTAAAAGCTGCACTTGTACAGTAGCAGGAGAGTCATATTACTGAGTCTGTAATTTAACCACCATATATTTATAGTGCTCTTATTTGCATTTATGCGTAAGTAAATGGCCACATAGAGCTACCAACAGCTACACAGCCAGAGCTTCTCTTCCACTGTTGCGAAGCAGCTTCAGACAGCAGGTGTGACTTTGCATTCGTGCTTTATTAAATTTGCAGTACTTACACTGTTCAACTTGCCTTCCCCTACCCCCCTCTGTTCGTTGCTCTGCCGTATCTCCTTCCCTCTATCCATTTCTCCCCGCCTTCTCTTCTTTTTACCCCATATATACTCACCTCTATCCTCGCCTGCCAACTTTCTCCAGGGAGAAGCTGCTCGATTTCCTGTGGTCAGTGAAACAGCCAGATGGCTCGTTTGTGATGCACATTGGAGGGGAGGTGGATGTCAGGTGAGAGCAGAAATATTCGCCAAAGGAAAGGATCAGACACATGCATCACTTACAATTAAGAGCATGTTTGCTCTCCACAGTACAATATATTATTGTGTATTGTAACAGTGCATGTGTTTTACTGCTAAACTTGCACAATGAGCACTTGCATCCAATAAGTAGGACATTTTTTTTTGTCTTTTCTCCACTTTTTCTCTCATTCCCTTTGCATGTGTTATGTTCTTTGTTCCCCCACTGTGTAGATTAAAAAAGAGAAGAAATACCCACAATTATTTTTTGTAAGAGTAGATTTATGTGACTTAGTGTGTGTGTGTGTGTGTGTGTCTGGCAGTGGGGTTTGAAGTATTGTCTTCTGTTTTGGCAAAGAACGTCAAACGTCTGAGTTACTTTTTAATTCTCAGTGGAGGCTGTTAGCTGCTATGTTCTGTCATTCTATATTATTCTGGCACTTTCCTCTCACACAGGTTGGATAATCAGACACTGCCACATGAAAACCACACTTTACGAATATGTCGGCCTTCCACAGACTAAGAAACATTTCTGAGCTAATCCGT
This sequence comes from Channa argus, assembly GCF_033026475.1. Taxonomy (NCBI): domain Eukaryota; kingdom Metazoa; phylum Chordata; class Actinopteri; order Anabantiformes; family Channidae; genus Channa; species Channa argus. The sequence goes on along the minus strand of NC_090213.1, from coordinate 6,438,612 downwards.
AGGTGGTTGTACGGAATTCTATTACCCTACGAATTATAGACAGGTTCACTCGGTTCCCCTTTTCATTTAGGGGTAACTGGTGACATTCAGTGTTTTTCTTATTGAGAACAAATCCCATGAAAAGATCCAAACTAACTGTGTCTTTATCCAAAGACACTTTAAAACACACATTACTGTGAACTTGGTCCTGTTGTTTTTTACGAGTCAATGATACACACCCCTCTCTGCTATTTTAAATACTCAACAGAGCAAATGAGATTGTACAGATGTATCAAGTGGCCAGTGAGTGTATGTATGTCATCTACATTCCTTAGGTGATATTAACTCCCTCACAGTGTGAGGAGAAAACAAGCTTAGTTAATTAATATTATCCACAAATTGCCTAAAGTCTGACTAGTGTTAATTCTTTTGCATATTTATATGTTTATCCTGGGTCACTTGTATAATACACACAGTGCTCATCAGTAGCATAAACCCTTTGTTCTGGTCTCATTAAAGAATAACTTTGGTCACTTTCTAAATTGATAAAATTTTCAACAGTCCCCATGACAATGATGAGTCGGTTGTACTCGCATAAAAAAAAAAACACCAGCCACACACCAATTCACTAGGTAATACATGACTTCATTCCAAAACTATTAGGATATTTTTAACGTTTATGCCTAGTTGGCTGCCAATCTAAAATTACAGAGCTTTCGAAAATAAGATTCAAGTGTAGGAAAAGCTGACTTCTTTCTGACCCATATCCACCTGTTTGCTCTTTCCCTTGTGTAGAAGTGCATATTGTGCAGCTTCTGTAGCGTCGCTCACAAACATCCTCACACCTAAGCTGTTTGAAGACACAACCAACTGGATCCTCAGGTATAACCCACCACCAGACTGGTTTGTTGAATTATTTATCTCTTATGTTCTAGGGAGGGTTTTTGTGTGGTTCTGACCTTTTATTCTGTTTCTAGGTGTCAGAACTGGGAGGGGGGTCTGAGTGGAGTGCCAGGTTTGGAGGCTCATGGTGGCTACACGTTCTGTGGCACAGCTGCCCTCGTCATCCTGGGCAATGAACATATGCTAGATCTCAAAGCCTTGTTGGTGAGCAGCCTCGTATGGCTTTTTTCCTTAAGTCAAAGCTTTTCAGGTTATGACATAAGAAGCATTTAAGTTTAAATAAAACACTCAAAGTAGTCAAAAAGACATGCCGGGCATCGATCGCTACAGAGCTACAATTTGTGCTAAAGTAATATCCAATGGAACGAGCAGTAACACAAATACAGATGCTCTATTATGATTCACAGCAATACTTCATTAAGTGAAACTCATGTCTTTTTGACATATTTTGAAAATGATTTGTTCTGCACCTTTATATAGGTTTGGTTGTATTTCACTTATGTTTTGTTGAACCATGTAGATATGATCTAAATGCAATTGAAATATGTTATTAGATATTAATTCACTTGATTTGTGCGATCACTAGATTCTTGGCACATTATAGGACAAAGTCTCCATCAGTTTTCCTAATATGGTTCATGTCTGGACTGTTTGGAGACAGCGGGGCAGATGATTGCTGACACAGAGGTTAAGATCAGATTGAAAAAAAGCAAGACGATGTGTCACCAATAGGCCAATCTGCAGCCTAATCTTATTGAAGCCAGTAAAACGTCTAGAATCACTTCTTTCAGCAATTTTCAATCATCCTTCAGATAAACCAAAAGCACTCTCCCTGCTGCTGTTATTACACTGTTACCACTCTGTTGCACATATTCAAATGCTGTGGTATTAAACTTAAATTTGCATATGAGCACAACCTGTTCCCCACACATTAGCAGTTAAGCAACCCCCCTCCTTTAAACAGTCTCTCAGCTCTGTAGCCCTCACTCGCTAGTACACAGGTTAGCACGAGTACACCATCTGTGGCCTCCTGTGCCACTGTCCGTCCACCTAAGAGACCTCCTGCATGTGGATTTACGTCTCAAGGTTTGACCCGAGTGACAGTGGAGCTGGAGGTGCCACTGAACTTTGTTAGTCGACACCAAACATAACGTCAGCAGCATGACTCACCTGCTGATTCTGCTCTGCACAACACTGTGTACTGGTGCACAGCCAATACAGTCCGCTCCAAATGTATTGGAACAGCGAGGCCGATTCAGTGGTGTGCTGTAAACTGAAGACATTTGGGTTTGAGACAAACTTTCAGACTCTTAGCTTTCAGTTGATAGATATCCTAGACCCAGATGTCTTCAGTGTACAGCTAAAGCAACTTATTTGGCTTTGCTGTTCCAATATTTTAGGAGGGGACGTTTTACTGTAGCGTATATATGAGTTAAAAAGTATATTTATTTTTGAAAATGTCACCCTGGGTGCTGGGAATTTGTTTTGATCGGTTGATGTCAGAGAAATGCTCATCACAATCATCCACAGGTTGCTAAATATTGAAGTTGTTAGTTGCTGGTTCCAACATATATAAGCATATAAATGTTTGAAAACCATTTCATTTGCTTTAAATTATGAGTGTTCGGACTGAAAAATGTTTTTCATGTAGTCCTTCATCAGGTAATATGGGATGAGTCACAGCCCCAGACTCATCCCTGAGAGAATGACTGAGTCATTACCAAGCGATTCATGTTGATGGCAGCTCTCAGGTTTATGTGGCCTTGCTGTATTTTCTTATGTAGTATTACTAAAGTTCCTTCTTTAACACTCTAGAGGTTGAGGGTACACATGTTTGTCCTTGGAAATTTGTGCAGTGAGTACAAAGCTGCGAGAACAACCGAATGAAGAAAATACAACCGGCGACAGTCTGTTTTTCAAGTTCCAAAATTAAGAAACAGTTTGGAGTTGAAAGATGTAATTTTCCAAATAATTTTTCAATTTTCCAATTGCTACTAATTAATAAACTGTATGTCAGTCCCATTTGCTTCATTGGTACTAAACGTATCTTCCCTATTCCATAAATAGGCTAGACCCCAGCTGGTAAATCTTGTCTTCCCAAATTACTAAGTCCAAGGTGTGGACACAATATGTGTGCCAATTAGTGGTTTCTATGGCAACACTCTCCTTGGTAATTAGAGATATGAAGATGCTGCATTTGCATTCTGTCTTAGGAGATAAAGAGTTAAGCTTCTATGACTGTTTCCTTGGGATTCACTTGTCAAACAGTGCTGTGGGGTTTTATGGATTATATTAAATGTATATTTGTTGTGTCTTCCCCTCAGCGGTGGGTGGTCAGCAGACAGATGCGATTTGAGGGAGGTTTTCAGGGGCGTTGCAATAAATTGGTGGATGGCTGCTACTCTTTCTGGCAGGCTGGAATCCTGCCTCTACTCCACAGAGCCTTATTCAAAGAAGGTACTGTATCCTTAGTCTCAGCAATGCGTTGTGTTTAAGCAGGCTGTCAAGCGTGTTTTCATTCAGTATGATACACTGTGGGCTCTGCTTAAAATGATCAAGTTGGGGGAAGTAATATTTGTTCATCTTCAATTCATCTGTTTTTCACCTCAATATCAGCCTTTTTTTATTTAAACAGATTGTCAACATCACTTTATAAATTGTCGGATTTTAAAGCTGGGTTTGCGAGAGGACCCTGATAATAACAGTTTGCAGTAAGAAAGGCCTTATTGTTGCACATAAAATGCATTTTGAAATAGAAAAAAGAGAAATGGATAAATGATGACAGATAAGCTGGTGATAACATGCCCTGTTTGCAACATATAAAGTACCTCACAAAAATGCCATTGTTATAATCCAGTTTTCATTTAGCAATGTCTTAATTAAAATAGATATACATTCCTGTTCTAAATGTATCTTTTCATGTTAAATATCTGTAGGAAGACCAACTTCTGTTTATGTCGTCATCCTTAGCCGTGTGTCTATCTGAATTGTGTTTGTGCAGGAGAGTCTGAGCTGAGTCGGCAGCGGTGGATGTTTGACCAGCAGGCCTTGCAGGAGTACATCCTCCTGTGCTGTCAGAACCCAATAGGGGGGCTTCTAGATAAGCCTGGCAAGTCAGTACTGCACCATCTGGACACTCACTCACACTCAACACAGATAGATGTGATTCATAGTGTTTGTTCATGCCCATAATTTGTATATGCATGTGTATGTGTGTCCAGATCCAGGGATTTTTACCACACGTGTTACTGCCTGAGCGGCCTCTCCATAGCACAGCACTTTGGAAACAAGGACCTCCACCATGAAATGATCCTTGGCGGAGAGGAGAACAGATTGGTGAGGCTGCAGCCACAGGGGGGAGGGTGGGATAGCTGAACGAGGGTGGATGAATTCAGAAATTTTACCATTTCAATTTTAGCATCTAGCTTCTTCTTTAAATCGTTTAGTTGAGATTCTAGAGAAAACAAGCATTTTTTACAATTCCAGTCTCAGGTCTAACAATACTGTAAACATTTGGCTTCATAATATTTTTGCTCAAATGAAAAATAAATATCAGCACATCTTGCAGACAAGTGCAAACTTCTTAGACATTTAGCTTTATTAGTGAACCACCAGCTTCCTTTACCACTGTATTCACTGAGATTTTTCTGCTAACTCGCAGACAAGTCAGTTGAAATTCTTTTGGCTCTTAAGGAATTGTCCTTATTTCCGTCCACCATTACCACCCTGTACTGTGCAGCCCACCTGTCTCTGCGTAGTTGATTGGTTCTGGTGCCTAAAAATATATAATCAGCCTCACACCAAAGCTGGATCACTGAATATATCTTTCAAATTAGCGCAGCTAATTTTTTGTCCCCTGGAAACAAACGTGATCAGTTTTCACAGAGATTTAATGCTCACGGGCAGCAGATTTTGAGAATGTAAAAATAAATTAAATCCTTTTTAAAAGTCATCTGGTGCTCTACTTTCACCTCTATTGGCCTTTTTTCTAATTAATCAAAAAAAATTTCATTTTAATTTAATTGCATGCTCCAGTATTAAAAGCCAGTTTAATAGTTTAAAAAGACAGTTTCTAATTTTTTTTCCACTTTATATGTATATGATCCAGTATCTGAATCAGAAATGAGAAGCCCTGACAGATGTTTGATGTTGGGGGGATGTGAAAAGTATTAGAAGTACAACAAATAAAGTGGCTGCACATGCAAGATTTGAATGGCGCCGTTAGGGGTGTTGGTTATATTTTCCTGTTTCCTGTTGTGTATTTTTGACACTTGCAGTTGCTTGCACTAAACGTGCCTCTCATGCATATTGTACTATAAAAACAAAGCTGGACATTATTCCCGGATTCTGAACGCTTTTCCTAATGTAGTTTAAAACCTACTAGATATGAGCAAAATAATAGGAAGATGTTTACACTGATTAATTTTTTTTTATTTTCTGAGTCGATTCAACTCTGGAAATTCCTGTAGTTTGTATTTTGCGGTGGTGTTACGTTAGATGGTATTGTAATGGCTCATTTGCTACCACACATACCAAAATAAAAGGGAAGAGGTTTACAATGAAAGGATTTATCAGAATTGAATTTTACAGATCTTTTCAGAAAGTTGTTGCTTTGCATGTTTTTGTTCTGGTAGTTACTCACTTTGAGTAAATAACATTTCTAAGACACATTGTCATGTGGAGATAAGTCAAAGATTTCTTTTTTTATTTGAAATTAGAATAAGTAACTTTTTGAGCATTCAGGTGTGGAAAGAGGAAGGACACTAGTATAATTAAGTAATAGTGGAAATATAATTACACTAACTAAAAGCTGTTTTGCAAATTTGGTCATTTTAGCTAAATATAAGAGGAAGAGGTCTTAACAAATCAGTGATATAACATCTTTCCCTTTGTTCTAACCTGTAGGCACCAACTCATCCGGTTTACAACATTTGTCCAGATAAAGTAGCTCAGGCCCTGCAGCACTTTCACCGGCTGCCTGTCCCCGAGGACAAGAGACAGCCAGGAGCTCCAGCTGACGACAGGCAGTCGGACCCTGACGCTGCCTCCAACAGTCAGTCCTAGTTAGTCCTCAGCTGAAATGTCTGTGTTTGTCCAGCCAGCTCGGGAGAACAGACTCGAACCAGCAAACGGCAGTTTAGGAAGAGTTTGCCTGAATAAAGATCAGCTGCTTGTTAGCGGCTCTGCGTTCAGCTGAATGTTTGCTTGCAAGGAGTGTTGTTTTCATTCTCTGAAATAAAAGTGAAACTGTGGATGGTTTAGTACGACCAAGGTTAATAAAACTTTATAGTGCTTTTTATAATGGTCTTATATAAATGACATCTGAGTGGTGTAAAATATCTATGCATTTGCTAAACCTACCTGTTTGGGTTGTGGGCCACATTTACACCTACAAATACAAAAGGTAAAATAAAAAGCATATGCGAAACCAGAGTCTGAATGTTATCAATAAAAGCCACGATCTAATGTTTATCCTGTTTAATGTCGCAGGAAGCTGGAGCTGATCCCAGCTGTCACTCGGTGAAAGTCGGTTACAACCTGGTCAGGAAAGTCAGTAAATGGTAAAAAGCAGAATCCATTACGAGGTAGCTTGTTTTGTCTGAAAAACCAAATAAAACATTCAATTAAAATATGATTCACCTTAGTTTTTTTTTTTAATAAAGCCAATAATACGTTTTTTGGGGGGGTTTCAGCTGTACTTTCAGAACTTATTTTAAATTATCACATTTAAATTACAGCAGTTGGCAACAGACTGTTGTTCGAAGACAAAACATCATCTGACCTGGTATTTGCTCCCGGCCACACAGTTAAACCACAACACTGTAAGGAGATACCTGTTACTTAATCAAACACACCACTAAAACTGTGCCCTCAGTCTTTGTGTAGACAGACAGCTGCCACCTGAAAACCAGAAAAACCTGAAATTATGTTTGACTACACCAACACAGCCCGTCCTCATTCACCGCCGTTGTCATGGGAGATGGAGAGATTGTGACAGATTACACGTTCATGAGAAACCAACCATCAACAAGCTTCCATTTCTTATACGTTTGTGACTAGATAACCACAGGGAGCATGTTAAAGGATAAAATAGTTTATTTTATAGTCTCATAGTAAAGGTAGGCCTCAACTTGCAAGACAATTGTTGGCAGTATGTACAACATACTTATAATTTCCATGGAATGGAATCAGACAAATAAAGACCTATTACACTAATTATATCCTAAATGGAAATAAAATGGAAACAATATACATACACACATTTCCTAGACAAGCAAACTGCTTCCTTTTTTCCCTTGGGGGATTCAGCAACATTGATTTTTACTGTGTAATGCACAGCACACCGAAAACATCGACAGGGACTTATATCGCTTCCTTGTACTGCAAAAGATGGGAGGTACTTTCCGACATTCAATTGCTATTTAATATCCTAAAGGAAAATAACAAATATGCATTTCCCTCAAAGACTTGTAAAATTACTACAAAATGCATAACATACTTTTGAACTTGAAAACATCCAATTAATGCTTTTTTTATGATATATAAAATGAGACGCCTAACATATTCAGCCACCTAACGTCATCAACTACCTCAAGCTAAAGGACAGAATAGAAACAATACAAGTTTAGGAATATTTGCCTTCAAAACATCAAATTTAAACAAAGAACTTTTCTTTTTTTAATCTTGTGTTAACAAACGTGTGTCAGGCAGAAAACATCTGCAATCCAGTGGGCTTCAGGTGGGTGTCACTAACATTTGCTTCAAAGCATCTTCACCTTCTTTAGTGGAAAAAGCTACAAATGTTTTATTTTAAAAAGGTAAACTTCTTCAGGACGATTTATCTAGGTGTGTGTGTAAATTCTAAAGTTTTTTTTATCAAGAATAATTAAAAAAAACAAAAATATATATAATATAGCAGTGCTTGGAAGGATACACCTGGCACACCCTCCCCCTGAAATAAAAATGGGGAGGTAGATGGGCTTTTACTAAGGGTACCAAAAACGCATCAAGTCCTTAAGTAGCCAAGCTGCCTCTTTTTGGGTTTTAGATTGTTGATGTTGGGGGTGGGGTGAGGTGGGGGGTACTAATGACAGAGAACCAACGAAAAGAATAAGAGGGATGGGAAGAAGGAAAACATCAAGCTCTTTACCCTTCGGATTTTCCTCCTTCCGATTCTGGAGATGGGATGAAGAGAAAGACAATTGTGTGGGGGGGCGGAGGGAATGGTTCTCCAGTGCGAGCCCACCCAGATATGGAGGAGGGACAACAAGGATGGTGAGGGTGGCCGGGGTTGGTGGTGGTCGTTGGCATGAGGAGGAGGGCTTAATGTGCCTCCAGAGCTTTGAATGCTGCTTTCTCCTCCCGCCCTCCCTTGTGCCACGCCGCCTCGACCCAGTCCAGGTTTTAGCTGCTCGGCCGTCTAGCTTGCCTCCACGCGCAGCTTCTTCCTGTTGGGTGGCTCCTCGGTGTCTGACTCGGAGCTGGAGTCGGAGCCGCCGTCGAATGCCGACACGGCGCTGCCTTTGGGGTTGGTGTACAGGCTGCTGTCGGACGACGAGTATCCAGCCTGGAGCTGGGCCGAGCCCTTCACCTTCTCCAGAGCGCGGACTGCAGGAGCACACAGAGGACACGAGGAAGAAGGAAGAGAAATAACAAGGTTTTTAAAACTATGCAGTCAGAAGAGAAACCAGTTTAAAAAGTCAAACCTGACGAAGGGAATCTTTCTGCCTTTAAGGATTAGATTACCAGAAAATTCAATATGGTGGAAGCTAGTGTTGCATTACTACCCTGCTTTGCTGACTGAGAAGCAACTGCATTCGGCTCTGAAACCTTCTGATACACTGTGGGGTTACTGAGAGCTGGAGTCATGGCTCTGTTCCATTAGCACATTTTATTTAATGGTTTTTTTCCTTTTTGTAACAGCAGCAACTTTCATAGGTAAGATGACATTTTCAAAACAAAATCTGAAAATTCTTCTATGAAAAGTAAGGGACACATGTCTGTGAAATTAATCATTTAAAAAAGTAAACAGCTGCATACATGTAAAAATAAATAAATAAAAAAATCGAATTATCCGCTGGACGTGTGGGTCGACCTCAATTCATTAATGATGACTGCAGCCCTGCCAGTGTAGGAGCCATGAAAATAAACAAACTGGTGAATTTCTTTCCCTTAGTTCTCACTAGCTACTGCAAGGGGAAAACGCAAAGCAGCACAGATCTCCACGGTTTTAAAATGAAGTTCCGAAAACGAAAATATGTGTGAAGTATCCTCGGGCTGAGGGAGGAAATGAAAGTGGGGCAGTGTGGTTACCTTGCTGCTCCAGCAGTGCGTTCTGCCTCTTCAGGTCATCGATGTCCTGCTGGTGTGTGTGATTTTTTCGCCTCATGTACTGGATGTACTCTGTGGCTTTGTCTAGGATTTGGGCTCGAGACGCCTGTTTGGTAGACTGCTGTTAGTGACACATGCAAAAAGTGACGCAATGACGCAAGTTTACAAAGGCCTAGTTTACATTTCTAACACACACATTCCTGCTCTCGTCCTGATGCTGCACAAACAGAGACTACAGGGAATCTAGGACAACACTGTGCACAGCTTGACTGCTCTTAACCTCTCAAAATCCTCCAGCACTACAGACCGACAGCCACGGGCAAGGTGGAAACCCTGAGAGTCTGCCTAGATTGCAGCAGCAGCCAGTTTGCTGGCTGTCCGCAAATAACCCCCAAAAGATTCAAGGACAAGAGACAGTCATGTGATAAACAATGTGCAACATTCTTAATTGATGCAGCTTCAGTGATTTAATTAATTATCAACAGTTGGCAATAATAAAGTAGACAGTTATACATTTTACAATGAATGACTCCATATTCTAGGTTTTCAATTTCTAAATTAGATGATACTTCATGAAAACACAGAACAAGGACTTTTGCTTTATAAAAAAAAAAAAAAAATCATGTTAAGAACTAAAGAATAAGTAAACACCAATCGGTTTTGGCAGGTTATACTTGGTGCTACTACACATTTCAATGTTCCAAGAAAGTATTGAGGTTTGATACCAAGCCATAATATTAACTTCTTCTACTTTGCTTTCTCCCAAGGAAAAAAAAAACTATCTTGGCCCTAAGACAAACCCAAATAGCAGTGTGGTCATGGGAGAGCGGTGGGGGTCAAGAACTGAGGCAGCTGTAACTAAACACTTTGTACAAATCATAAGCAAACATCTCTCACTTCGTCTCATAAGCCACTGCCCCTTCACACTGTGTGAGTCTTTAAATGGTTAGTTGGGGGAAAATAAAACATTTCGTGCCCAGTTACTGAACCCGCTCCAAATGCTCTCTTTGCCATGGATGTCAAAACAGGAAGAGAGCAACAAAATGTCCTCATAATAACTTCCTGACGTTTGTCCAAGTATTTAGACTGCATCACTGTCTTACTGCTGCCAATCTGCACTCTTCCACCATCTGCCCACCTCCCAGTCCCTTCAACTGCTTCCCTCCTCTGACACACTCCCACATTAAGCAAGTGAAGGCATCTGCATCTCCACATATTCACAGGAAATCATTAAAATGTCCTCATGCTTTACTAAATGCCATCTCCTCTGAACATGCTGAGCAGATACATTTACACTTAACAGGGTATTAGGATTCATCTTTTAGCAAACAAATGACACAAGTTGACAAATATTTTACATGAGTGTGTAGACATGTTGTGTGTGCATGGGGAACTTACACTCTGAGCTTTACCAACCTTTTCTCCCTGCAGGGAGGGCACCGAGTCCCGGAGGCTGTGAAAGCTGTCTTTGATGTGGTCCCTACGCTTGCGCTCCAGCGCATTGTGGTGTGCCCGTTTGTCTGCCTGCAATGAAAAGAGTCACAAGCCCTTCAGCCTGACAGCAGAGCAGCGTGGGTAGAGGACAGCGGGTGTCCGGCCATCCCTGGTCAAACCTACACAGACTGCTCTGCTGCCAAGCCCCAACTGCCTTTACAACACCAGCCCTGTCATTTAATGTAGTAAATGAGCAAAACATAAGTATATTTTTATCCATAAAATAAGAGAAGAACAACAATGTCCAGCTAGAATCTGATTTTTAGATAAAAAACACATTTCTACCAATTTAATGTTGAAATAAGATCAATATGGTTTTTAATCTAAGAAATGATTAACTTCATTGATCCCATGAGGGAAAATTAAAACATCACAGCAATTATTGTTCAGCTGAATTAACAAGAAAATAGCAAAGTTGAAATAAAATCTTTCCACTCTAATGAAATGAATGCTTTCAATGATGATTTACATTTATAAATCATCATGAAAGCATTCATTTAGCTGTAATTCTAAAATTCATCACACGAAATATTTCACACTGTTACACTAATTGTATCATAAATATTAATGCTACTTACATTGTAATCAAACTGTTAAAGCCATTAGCTTGCGTATACTCAATGTGTACCTGACAAACTAGACATGCAAAACAATCTAAACTTTACAAAATGCCTGCTGGTGACTTAAAGTATTGTTACATCATGAACCTCCTCATCTCAGGTGAAGATATTAAAACACAAGACATCTGCTATTTTGCATCTGAATCATAATTCAAGAAAACAGAACATACCTACAATTTTCCCTGAAAGCTGAGATAAGTAATAAAAGAAAAAACTAAAATAAAATTCAGAATTTTATTTTCAATTTCTTTCAACTGTATTTGATTAAAAAAAGGCCAAACCAAAAAGTAGTGATTACTTTTCTTCTATTTAAATTGATTAAATGCCTGACTGAGTTTTATTTGTTATATTCTGTATTAATTATCTTTTTTGGGGTCAGTTTCAAGTTATTTTAGAGAAAATTGTAGGTTTTTCTTTTGTTTTTACCAACGATTTCATCCACATCTGTATAATAAATTACTGTCATAGTATAAATGTGCGTGATGGGCTTTCGTTACGTTTAAATTCAGTAGGAAATGACAAACTAGCAAAAATTATCACTCGAAATTTGAAGACATTTTACAGCCTTCTTGTCAAGCGGTTAAGACACGTAATCAAAATGTCCAGGTGTAGGTCCCAACCAGTGAAACTTGTTACACCCAAAAGCCCAAAAGTCTAACCTGTGTAACCTGGCACAACATTTCCCTCAAGTGTTTTTATATCTTGCCAACAGAAGTGAGAAAACAGCCTCCTTGAAAAACAATCAGTTATCCAAAATGTCACTGTCTCATCGCTGACCTCCAGTAGCCTCCTATTAATAAGTAAAATGACCCTGCTTTCAGCTGCATTTGCAGCAGCAAAGTTGCTGCATTCTTTGTCCGTGGGCCCATCCCGTCGTTCTACCCCTCGCCCTACAAGTGTACTGTCAGTGCAGGGACAAGCCATCCAAACTTATGACTAGGTTAGTCATTTAGATGGGGTGAGAGGTGGCTGACCAAAGGTCCTGGATTAAGGGTACTTTAACACCATAATGACCAAATAAGGCCTTGAAATGTCAATTTATTCGGGTTTTATAAGCAGAGCTCAGTGATGTGATGGTTAGTTTCTGTCCTTCATCACTTGCCCTCTACAGCATGTAACTTTGATCATATGTCGTCCCTTTACATCATCTGTGCAACAACATCTCACACGCTGCAAATTTCAACCACACATTTGCATCCTAATTAGACTGCAGAGGCATAAGATGGCTGCCATAACCACATGACCAGAGGCAGCCAGGCAGATCGGCTTGCTGCCTATAGTCTGACCTGTTTTAACCCGTCAGCCTCCAATCACATCAGATTTTGGACTAATCCACACTGTCACCAGGCTGATACATAAAGTCCAACACCCAATCAGAGCCTGAGCGGCTCCCCTCATGATCTCACTTCACGCACCTCAAACAAAAACCTCATTTAAAGGAATTATGATGAGGATGGACGTGGTCGTTACATAAGGCAGAACCTGAGACAAGACGTAAGTCATGTGACATAGTATCAACTGACTAACTTCATCTAAGCATCACAACAAAGTACCCACAATGAGACAGGTTAAGACAAGCCTTCACTGCATCATATGCTTTGTAGAGGGACTGATGACATGTGAAATGTGCAGTGCTGCATTTTAAAACACCAAGAAGAGCAAACCTCTGTTGAAATTACTGGTTTGTATAGTGTAAACCTTTGGCCAACATGTCAAACAAATGAAACTGAAATAAAAACTAAAAATCCACTGCGAAAGGCCCGTCTTATGACTCCAGCTGGCACGGTTCGGCTGTGGCGGCCTGTTGCTCAAGAGCCACAAACCGTCCAGGAGGACCATGTGTCATACCCACAGCCTCTGGGAGGTGTGACTCCACGCCCTTGATTACATCAAACAATCAAAAACGGCTGGTATCGATGGCATGTGCAATTACAGGTCCAACACCATTTGAGTGGTTTTGCTGGAATACAATTTACACTTAGCTTTCATTTATCCAACCGGTACAGGGGAAACTAATGAAGAATACATTTCTGATAGAAGCAATGTCAGTTTGTATTGCTTAGACAACAAACATAAATTTGTATTTAGCAGAAACATCTATATTTTGAAACTGAGAAAAGTGTGTGAGCATCATCTGAAAACTACGTGTTTTAATTTTGTTGTAATTATGACAGTTAATTAAGATCAGTACTCTGTGGAACTGCTCTATATAGAATAACTAAGCAATTAACATTAAGAGCCCCAGGGATTCAAATAAACATTCAGATATTTGCTCATTTGCTTTTTGTGACCCTTTCAGCATGAAGCTTCTGAAATTCAAAGATCCGTCGATGGCTTTAGAGAATCAATTACTCTCTCCAAGAGTTTTCCAGATTACAGGGTTTTCCACAACACTTTACAGAGGACATGGTCAATCTCACACAAGGTAAAACTTCAAACAACAAGAAATTAGCGCAGATGTATTAGATAAAGTTCACTTTGCTGCAGTCGATGCGTGCGGCTGCTGTTTTGGAGATCAGCTACAAAGTGATCACGAGTCAATGTAAAACGCCAACGTAATAAACGGAAATTTACAATGGTACATTTATTTATAAAATGAATTGTGTAATTTCGGATTAATCAGTTTTAAAGCTGTAAGGATATACAGTTGCAACAGCTTTAAATGTCACAAGTCCATGCATCTCAATGCAGATGAAAACTATGGATAAAGTCTAGATTATATGTATGTTTAAGGCACAGCAACATATTTGGTGAACTAACCTTCTCAAAAAGGTCAACTATAAACTAATGACTAATGCAAAAAGTGCTGTATAAGGTCATAAAAAAAACATCAAGTACAGAAATAAAGCAGCCCTTACTGATTTACACCTCTGCCAAAAAACGGAAACAATACACTCAGATAAATTACGTTTATCACAACGTGAACAGCATAATAAACTGTGTCAGGGTTCACAAATTATCTCACCCTTCTCTCTAAAATGTACACAACTTCTAACCTTATCATTAGCTGAGAATAAATCAACCTTTTATCCAGTAACTGACAGCATATGAATTCAACAACCATTCTTGTTTACAAAAAAACTAAAGATTTATTTAGAAATACGGATAATTCTACTCAGCCATGTTGTGGTGGCTTCCTCTTAGCTGTATGGTATATGGTCTTTGAGCTGTTATCAGTCACCACCAAAAAGGTATCCAATTACCTATGTGCAGCCATTATCAGGCCATTATAAAATCCACACCTTTATCTACAGGCTTATGAGGACCCACACTGACTGGTCTGCATTTCCCCCAGGATTTACCGGTGAACATATGCACGTCAGGTGCAGCCTGGGTTTCAGTGTGTTGCCCATGGACGCATGAACATGTAGACAGGCAGAAGAGGAATGGGGATCGAACCACTGACACTGCACTTAGTGGATGATCTGCTCTACCTCCTGATCCACAGCTGCCCACTTTCTTACACCATCAACAATGTGAAAACTAATAAACCGGGAACTCCAGCAGGTGAAAAAGGACACTGTTCTAAACATAAAACCTAAATGAACAACACATATACATCAAACCGTGAGTGCTCACGTTCTTGTCTCGCTAAGACATATCTACAGGCAACAGACCCACTGTGTCTCAGTTTGGAAAGCTGCCACACTGTATCCACCAGTGCTTAAAACTGTATTATTTAATCTATATGGGTTGCACAAATAATTTTTATATTTAAGTCCATATTTGAGTGCAAAATGTAAATTCACAATCAAACAAGACAAAACATAAATGAAAAATTTCATTTAACAAAGTCCTATGGCTGCTGATTTTACCCACTAGAATGACAGGCTAAGGCTAGTTATCATAAATTCCCTAATTTACCAGAAAAATACATTTAAATAAATTTTAAAAATTAGCCTGCTGGTCGGTTTGTAGGTTTTTAAAATTACCCTTTGTCAATGATTATAATTGGGACATAACTCACACGACATTGCATCTTACATTTTTAATACTTTTTTACCTAAATAAGCTACATGATCATGAACATCAAAAAAATAACTTGCTAGGTGTCCAGTAATGTCAAACACTACTACGAGTTAAATTGACTGGTTTCTTTGGAAAAAGCCAAACCCTTACTCTTCCCTAACAATCAAATGTGGTTTTATTTTTGAAAGAAAACTAAAAAAAAAAAGTTTTGGATTATTGTTGCAAACTTCTTCAATTTAGAGCCGAAATAAAAAGTTGAAGCCTCATTCAATTTTAAATAATAAATACGTAAAATCATTCAGCCCTGTTTTCATATGGTGCAGACATTAAAACTACATAATCAATCATTTAGGAAAATATGTGCAGAAATGTAATAAGCAGTCTAACTCTGGGGGCTGCAAACATTCATCAAGTCTTACATATTTGTACTTCAGTCATTTAATTAAATTACAATAACTGAACAGAAATATGGTTGAGCCTTGTGTGGCTCTGCAACAGAGCGTAGGATTGCTTTAAAGCAAAAGGCCAGAGGACTGTTAGAGGGCATGGGAAAAAAAACTTATTTTCTATATCTATAAAAGATAATGCATATTATAAGATTTAGCACTAGTTCACTGAAAGCTTTATGCGTTTGAATTCTGGCTGACTGGATAGAAGACGTCGTGTTTTGCAGTCTGTGCATCGACCAAGTCGTGCAGGTTGTTGTTCTCCCCGGCGTGCGATACAGCTATACGTCATTCATTTAGGCTGCCAGCCCTTTAGTGGCCTGTAGAGAGAAGATCGCTCTAATCAGCGGCTGCTACACAGGAAAACATCCCGCAACGGACCTTCCTGGCACGGAGGCTCGTCCGAGATGCGGGCGCGGCCGCCGCTCATCTGCACATGCAACAGCCTGCGGACCCTTTACCTCCGCATCCTGCCTGTGGATGCAGCAGTAAATGTAAACCCTGTCTACATTGTAATTTGCTAGTCGTGAGCGGAGTCCCCGCTGCGTGTGGTGTGAATCACCCGGGACTTCGAGCGACTAGCTGGCTCCCACCTCGAAACAAAGCTTTGCATCAATCGGAAAGAAAACAACGTACATGCAACAAAAACGCCTTTGTAGCTGGATACAGCTTTGGTCTAAATATAGACGTCGTGTCACAGCCTCCCTATGGCCGCGTACACACAGGATGGGGGATACCCTGCAATGCACTACTAACGCTACCAATGCCGAGGAACAGCCGCACTATTAGAAACGTATGGATTGCCACTTTGGTGCCACACAGAAATTACAATAAACTGTATTAATAATACAAATAAAAATGTGGGACATTACTGTAGATATACCAGAAGGCAAAAAGCAGTACTTTCACATTAGCTGTGAAGTAACGTCAACCTCTGTTGGGCTGTCTTACCACTCGATTTAATACCCAAGAAATGAGCAGAATGTGGTGAATAAATTAACTTTGCAACAACAGTGAAACATTTCTCGACACTGGACAAATCCCCCCCAGCATTACGCACCACAGAGTGATATCTCGGTGATTCTTCCTGCAAAAAAACAGAACAAAAAGTACAATTGTAGCCACGATTGTTCAGCAAATGTTACTGTTTCGCTGAAGTCACTAGCAAGTGAATTAATTTAGCAAATTACCAAAGCTCTGAAGCAAGAAATACCAATGTTGCTTATAAATGTACTAGAATCCGGAAAAAATACTTATGAAACATAAGAGCAGCGCTAGCCAGCTTATAGGTAGCTAACGCTAGCCGAGTAGCTAGCGTTAGTTCAGCTAAATCGCAAAATAACATCTTTAAAAAGCGAAAAGTGATATTACTCACGTCACTATCGACTTCGATATCATCGTTATCACTCATTCTTCGATACAATAGTCTAGTTTAAAGGAACGGGTAGCTAAAAAAACAACATGAATTACTTTAGCACCAAGCGGCGCTCAAACAGTCAGACTGCTAACTGCTCACGCTCTGTTTGGACAGAACCGAGGTAGACCGTCTCCACGTGACTACACGCCTCGCACGGCCAACACTGCGCAGGGCGCATGCGTCATGTCCAGGGGGACTGTGGGAATTGAAGTTGGTTTGGTAGTTTTTTCCGGTATATCATTAAAAAACAATCCTCTTTTGAAGGGTTTTTTCAACGTAGACATGTTAAAAAAGAGATATCTGCCAAGTAATGAGCTGACTGAAATGTATCAAACTGCGTTATTATAACAGAAGTACGATGAATATATTTATTCAGAAACTGCAGTGCCCATGAGTCATTGAGTGTGCCAATGACGTCAGAGCGTCTTTTTGCCTCAGAAACCTTATGGGAATCGTAGTTTGAGTCGTATTTGTATGTCAGAGGAGCTATATAGGGCCATGGCTGAGACACGTGGATTTTAAGACTACACTGACGCATACACACCTAGCCATACTTACACACACGCACACACACACACACACCCTGAGGTCTAGTTACAGCAGCTTACAAATATGCACCAGTCCAGTGATTCCTGTCCCTCGTCACTTGAAATGCAGCCTTGTGATCTTTATTTTTTGTTTCATTGTTTTTTATTTTATTTACCCAGACTAAATCATATTGCTGCAGTGCTTTAATAACAGCTGAAGAACCAGAACCATTTGTTGACAATTATGTTTGATAGCAAATATTTGGACATTATTATTTTAAATGTAATTTTTCAAACCAAATGGTAAAAATCCACTGGTTCCACCTACTAAAATTGTGTTTTTTCTAGATAACTGACTAAATATAATATATATAATGTATAATTGTAGCCCTGAACATGTGACATATAGTCTAGGTATCATGAGCATTAAACTCCTTACTCAGTCACCACAACAATACTTATGTTAGACTAGAATATTTTGTATCCTGCTAGAAAATAAAAGTGTTACATACTGTGGGGGCTGGTCACAGGAGAAATTGTAAATAATCTGCACTGGTGCCTCCTTTTTCTCAAAATTGTGCTTGTAGATAAGGAGCTTACACTGTGGATTATTTCGCGCTGCAACAGTGGATCAGTCAGCGTGTAAAAAAACAAGCCAGGAGCAGCTTTATCAATACCCACAGTAGGTCAAGAGGCCACAACAGCTGCAGGCGACACCTTCTCCACCATCTCTCTCTCATGGGACTTTCGACCTGCAGTGACCTTCATCTTATGAGCTCTTCATCCACAATTCAAGTCAGTCCAGATCTTGCTCTTTTTGTCTCACGTCCATATCTTGTGCTGCAATTTTCACCCCCCAACACCTTTAGAATACTGTGTGTCCTGCAGCAGCAGAGCCAAACAGGGTCACACAGAAACATACTTGTATATATATGGCCTATTCAAAGGAGGACAGCACAATAAGGCCAGGCTTTAATAATGCAGCTGCTGCAAGTCTCTTCTTTAAGGATGAGATCAAGAAAGTATCTGCGCTGAGCTGTGCTCTACAATTGCATTTAAATTGCCTCAACACATGGGTAGTGTATCAGAAATGATATAATAACGAGGGAAAGCTTTTTCTCATCTGCCTTCTTGCCAAAGCCTTAATGTAAGTCCCCTCCAGGCCTGAGCTGAATTATGAAGTATTTTAGCACCACTTCATCCCTGTTAGTTAGACATTGATTAGCTGTGGCTGTGGTTGAAGGAGGACAAAGTAGTACAATTCTCAGCATGTGAAGCAGTGGGGCTGTAATTATAGCTAGAAAGGCTGATCTGTCCAGGCAGAGACTTCCTGCCCTCCCCCTATGTCCTCACAGACTGGCCTGTTGAACCATTAAAACGCCTTCCTATTGTCCGGCTTATTGTCATGTACACTGGAAGGCCCCCAGTTTGCATTCACCATTGTTGTCAGAGCACTACCGACTGCAGTACTTATGAAATGGAGGGGAGGGGAGGCTCTGTCAGATATACCAGGAGATTAAGGCTAAAGTGGTTTCTCTCTCCACATGAAAAGCCTTGGATGAGCATAATTTACTGTTTGGTATGAAAGAGAAATACAAACTCTGGGGTAGAGGGAGAACAAAGAAAGAAAACTGGTGCAGTGAATTACAATCACAATCATGATTGTGCGTACATTATTTATACTTTTTATGAAAATACAACATATTCCACAGCAAGTAAAATTAAGAATGGTTTACAATACACATCATCAGATATTTTTTTCTGTTTGGTATGTTTTTTATTATTAATATTTGTATTTGTTTTGAGGAAATTACCTTTTCACTTATTAAACATTTATTATACAAGGGACAAACAGGTTAATGGGACCCATGAACCAGAACTTTAATTTGAATTGACTCTTAATATTTTTTGTTGGATGAAACAAACAAAAAACAAACATCAACATAGGACATCTGCTTAAAATGCAAACCAAGCAAACCAATAGACACAGAAAAGCAGAAAACAACTACAGAGACATGCAAAGAAAATTACAAAAAGGTGCAAAACAACCACAAAGAATTTCAAATGTCACAGATGTGTTTTGCCTCCTTCTGAATCTGTTGCTCAGAAGACTGTAACCTAATTCCTGTCATTCTTCTTCTTGTTCTTTGGGCTGTTCCCTATCAGGGGTCACCACAGCGAATCATGTGCCTCCATCTAACCCTGCCCTCTGCATCCTCTTCTTTCACTTCAACTAACTTCATGTCCTCTCTCACTACATCCATAAATCTCCTCTTTGGTCTTCTTCTAGACCTCCTGCCTGGCAGCTCCAACCTCAGCATCCTTCTACCGATAAACTGAGTCTCTCTTCTGAACATGTCCACGAGAACCTCAACATTTAAGCTCAGCTACCTCCAGCTCTGCCTCCTTACTTTTCTTCAGTGCCACTGTCTCTACGCTGTACAACATCTCTGGTCTCACCACCATGTTGAACACCTTTCCTTTCATTCTCGCTGATACTCTTACCTCCACCTCTCGAGATTTTCCTCCACCCGCTCCCTCCCTCTTGGTACAAATCACCAGTCATCTGCAAAACTCATAGTCCATGGAGGTTCCTGTCTAACCTCATCTGACAGCCTGTCCATCACCAGAGCAAACGAAAAGGGGACTTGTACAAGTAAATGTTAGGGCAGCAGAGGATGAAAAAAGTCAGGCCTTCTTGTTTCATTAGGATGGAGACTTGTTTGCATATTTAACATTCAATGTTACACTTAAAACGACTTGTAGTGTTTATTCACCAACGAGTCGAGCAGAATGCATGGAGGGCAGCACACTCCCTCCCTCTGCCTCTTACATCCTGTCAGTGGTATCACATGTCAGCAGTGGAGTGGGTAATGTGACTCCACGAGCTATTTGTAATTTGAGTTGACTCAGTGTAACTGGAATGGTCCATTTTTATTTTATTTTATTTTTATATGAAGTAACTAGGGTCAAATTTGTAAAAATACAAATTTGTCCCCCCCTCACCCCCAAAGCTAAAGGTTTATATCACTTCCTGTTTGTTAGCATGTCTTTTCACCTTCTCCTGGATTCTTAAGTAGTTTTCACATCTCATTCATAGGCTTCTGTTTGTGTGTTTGTTATTTTTTATTTTGCTCTTTTCAAATTAACTGAAGTATTCGAGACACAAGATCTCATGGAATTAGCTTTGTCATTATAACTGTCAGATGCATTAAGTAGATAATTCTCTGGGGCCTGCTCAGAGCTACATACCTAAGGAGTTATCCTCTTTCATGCAAAGGGTTTTGCAGCTTTGTCAGCAACTACAGAATTGCCCAGCACATGAAAAGTGTCGACAATATTGGCATAAACTCTGGAGAAATAACCTGTGAACTGTGAGCAATTTGGGTCACATGAAGAGTTTGTTCTTGGCAGATGTTCATCTGCTGGCTAATGATGTCAGCAACAAGAAGGTTGATAACATCGTAAAGTAAAGCTGTAGACTTGAGACTCCGAATGACCTGACTGTGTATTTTTAACTTTCAAAGCTCCTTTTGAAACATCCCTAGCAAATTCTTGGAATCAAATGGTCATTTTGAGTGGTTCTTCTGTAAGTAGTGACCAAAATTAAACATTTAGGTTCCATCCATCCAATACCAACTGCTGCCTATTTTACTTTATACTGGATGGTTCAATAGATAATATTATCATTGGCTGTTGCAGTTAAAGTTGCAGCAGGTGAGGACAAATAAGATGAATGATACTCTCATGGTACAGAGGTGCTAAGATATTCTCATTTTCTCTTTGGCTCAAGTAAACAAATCCAACAGTAAGAATTCACAACAAGATCTTTGTCCTCTGAGATTTCCACAGCATCACACGCTTGCTGATGATATCAGACACAAATGTCCCTGAGACAAGATAGCTGCTTAAAAATGATACAGTTCTCAAAAAACCCACAATGATGGTGAAACAATTTAGAGATTTGGGGCCAAACAGTTGCAGAGTTTGGTCACTGCACATGTTATTCACTTTAGAAAACAACTGCACGAGAAACCAAACACATTTGGTAAAAGCTATTTATCGCTTCTGTTTACTGCAGTTTATTAGGGTCTGAGAAGCCTTATCACCTCTCATGCTGCAGCAGTCAACTGTGCACTAGATGGCACTTCTGTGCAACCTGTAGCCTTCATGTGTCATTTGTGGCTGACACAAAAGACACAGACACGTCTAAGCATGAGATTTTGTCTCAGGGAGAAGAGAAGAAAGGAGAGGAAGCACGTCTGATCCAACAGGTAACACAACGAGTGAAGCATTGCTGCAAACATATCTGTCAGTTTTGCAAAACAAATGTAAGTAAGTGTTTGCTTCTACAGAATCCAACTGGGATGGGGGGGGGTCTACTCTTCTGTACAAACTGACCTCATTGAAGAGGTGTGCAATTCTCACCTTCAGCACAGAAGTTCAGCTGTAGATGTAGTTTTTTACGTTTTTATGAAGATCTGTGGTGTTCCAGCTTTTTATATGAGTGTTTTTATACGGGTGCAAAGTAGATGTGAAAAATCCTGTGAAAGTAATTTGTGTGCACACAGCGTGTGAGCTTGCCGACAGGGAGGATGTGGTTGTCAACAATGGAGATAGAGGTTAAATTGCCATCGAATCACAAAGGGGAGTTGGGTTTGAAAAAAGCAAAAGTTGGCTGTTCTTCCCCAGAAAACAAACGTATACAGCAGAACACAAACTGCTCAATATGAATATAATTAACATAATATAATTTGTGAATATCTCTTGGGACTGTTGTTAAAATGGTGACATTTCTGAAGCCTTTTGATAGTGTCAGCCTCACAGTCCCATGCATTCCTCAGAGTGACATGTGTTTTTGATACGTGTGTCATGTTGGGAAACAGGTGGACTGAATATATAATGTGTGCTATAAATACAAAATAGTCAAGTATAACACAAGCTCCTATGTGGTATTGCACGTTCTCTGCTGAATTTGGAAAATACGGGATGTCTTACTTGGCACCGTAAAAAATGTTGAAGTACCTTTCAGTCATTGACGCTATAGTGATATTAGGCTAAAGGTTAAACCATATATTGTGAACTATGAACTGGCAGATTGTGTTCACCTAATCACTAATCCTTTCTGATGAAACACTGACCTTTCTGCTGGTTGTAGAAACGGTGAACAAGAAAATAAGGAGAACACAATAACAATCTGACATAGCTGAATTTACTAGAAAATTGAGTGGAAACCTGTTGAGTAAAAACTCCAGGTGAAATTAAACATGTTAACTTGTATTAACATAAAGGTTTAATTGGATCCAGGAAACAAATAGAGTTTGCACTAATTGTTTTTACTTAAAAGCAGCGGATTTCTTTATATTCAACATTTTCCACTTTAAAGAAGCAGCTCTTCATTCAACATGGAGACACAAGCATTGTCCTTGTACTGATTAAATTCCAAAGGTCTATGGAAAACACTGAAATCAACACTAAGTGTTCATCATCTTTCAAACTACAGTTTCAAACTAGAAAAAAAAGAGTTTCTGAAGAGTTTTAAGTAGCAAACGCACAATGGGAAGTAATTTACTAGTTTTGTTAAAATGTGTATTAGAAATAGCAAAAGATATAATCAGTTCAGTGAATTTGCATCTTCTCTTCCTTTGGGCTGTTCCCTTTCAGGAGTCGCCACAGCGAATCATCTGCCTCCATCTAACGCTGTCCTCTGCATCCTCTTCTCTCACTTCAACTAACTTCATGTCCTCCCTCACTACATCCATAAATCTCCTCTTTGGTCTTCCTCTAGACCTCCTGCCTGGCAGCTCCAACCTCAGCATCCTTTTACGGACATATTCACAGTCTTTTCTCTGAACATGTCCAAACCACCTCAATCTGGCCTCTTTGACTTTATCTCCAACACATCTAACATGATCTGTCCCTCTGATGTCCTCATTCCTGATCCTGTCCATCCTCGTCTCTCCCAAAGAGAACCTCAACATCTTAAGCTCTGCTACCTCCAGCTCTGCCTCCTGTCTTTTCTTCAGTGCCACTGTCTCTAAGCTGAACAACATCGCTGGTCTCACCACCGTCACTCTCCATTGCTCTGAACTGTTGACCCTAAGTACTTAAAGTCCTGCACCTTCTTAACCTTGATGCAGACCCACCTCCACCTTGAACTCCTCCGTCACACCTACAGCTCACCTCACCACTGTCTTACAGCTCTCATACATGTCCTGCACCACTCTAACATACTTCTCTGCCACTCCAGACCTCCTCATACAATACCACAGCTCCTCTCTCTGCACCCTGTCATATGCTTTCTCTAAACCTACGAAGACCCAATGCAACTCCCTCTGACCTTCTCTGTACTTCTCCATCAGCATCCTCAAAGCAAATACTGCATCTGTTGGACTCTTTCTAGGCATGAAACCATATTGCTGCTCACAAATGTTCACCTCTGCCCTTAGCCGAGCTTCCACTACTCTTTCCCACAACTTCATTGTGGCTCATCAGCTTTATTCCTATGTAGTTGTCACAGCTCTGCACATCTCCCTTGTTCTTAAAAATTGGTACCAGTACACTTCTCCTCCAGTCCTCAGCATCCTCTCACTCTCCAAGATCTTGTTACACAAACTAGTCAGAAACTCCACTGCCACCTCTCCTAGACACTTCCATACCTCCACAGATATATCATCAGGACCAACTGCCTTTCCAGTCTTCATCCTCTTCAACGTCCTCCTCACTTCACTCGTACTAATCTTTGCTACTTCCTGCTCCACACTAGTCACCTCTTTTACTCTCCACTCTTTCATTTTCCTTATTCATCAACTCTTCAAAGACTCTACAAAACTCCAGTGTGGTGTTCAAATTGACTCAAATATGCTGTATTTTATTTTTTTCTAACTCTATTTGTGTCTGTTTCTATTCTAAGATTACAGCTCAGTACTTCACATTGCTGCTCCAGCATGGAATTCACCAAAGACTACACCGCAGATTTGTTCTCTGATGGAGTTTGGCTGCAAAGCGACAGCAAATTGTTCAATATGACGACTGCTAACACGAGCACCATTTATACAATCATGTCACCAGTGATGGACAAAACCATCAACATACTTTTAATAATTGCCTTATTCATAACTATGGTATCATTGGGATGCACAATGGAGGTGTCAAAGATCAAGGTGACTTCACACCTATTTATACATAATCCTCTGTTTAAAATACACTATATGGATTCAGAGAGGAAATAAATTGTATTTGTTAATATTTCTGTGATGAAACATATTGTT
Source organism: Channa argus (assembly GCF_033026475.1). Classification (NCBI taxonomy): domain Eukaryota; kingdom Metazoa; phylum Chordata; class Actinopteri; order Anabantiformes; family Channidae; genus Channa; species Channa argus. Next base: position 6,413,655 of record NC_090213.1, on the reverse strand, counting down.
TTCTTCATTCCAGCATCACATAGTGAAGCCTAAGGGGGTGGCGATAGCAGTGCTGGCCCAGTATGGCATCATGCCTCTCACAGCATTTTGCTTGGCTAAGGTAGACATTGTCATGAATGTGTGGTGAATAGAAGTTTTATAGTTTTTATTTTTTTTGTGTGTAAAACAACAGAGCTGTAAGAAAACAAGGATTCACAAATTGCATTAAATAGTCAGCATATCAACACGGATACATAACAACAAAGGTCACTCAAGAAACCCAGTAAATATAAACGTGGATGGGTTGAAATTGGGCCTAGGCACAGAACCAGGGGTCTAAGATGTTGTATGGGGGTGGGTGGTTGGTAAGTGTTAATATTTCTTCATAGACCTCTGTTAGGAGCCTCAAAACAACCAAAACCAGGCAAAAATCAAATAAAAAACGGTCACACAAAATGTTCCGAGAGAGGTGAAAAGGACGAAAAAGAGAAATAAATGAGTAGGAGCCACAAAATGACCCACAATTGGCACCATGTGACCAAATGGCCTGATTAAATGAAGTGACAGCTTAGTGTCAATGTAATGAAGTTGGAGGCCTGTTTTCTCATAATCCACCCATGTATATGATGAATACATATATAATTACCCATTAACCTGTTTACAAAAGAAAAACATACATTAACGTGAATATAAAACCTTTTAACTGGTCCTTAACAAAACAAGCTCAGCACAATGTAAACTGTGGAAAGTTCCAGAGAAGCTAACAAGTTTGACCTAATGCTGTTGTTTTTCCCCAGTGAAATCCCAAAGGTTATGGTTCAGATAGAAAACCGGTTTTCTATCTGAACCATTTTCAGTTTATTTCCGGATGAATTATTCACCAGTTTGAGCAGTTAGTTCCCAGGTTTTCATACGCTCCACCACAAACCCAGTCTTACTTTGCTGTATTCCTCATTAAATATCAGTCAACGTCCTGGTTTCACTATTGGACAGTGTTAGCGACACTGGCAGCGCTGTGTGATCTTATTACCATGTCATACTGCACAGGCCTTTCAGCTGGCTGAAATGACGGCCGTGGTGGTTCTGATCTGTGGCTGCTGTCCTGGAGGAAATCTCTCCAACATCCTGGCTCTGGCTCTGCAGGGGGACATGAACCTCAGGTACACACACACACACACACACACACGACCCATTTTTTGTAACACATTTGCACTCACCAACAAATACGTTTCAAAGCAAGACACATAATGTCAGAAATTGACCTGTATTATTAGCAGTGCAATGACCTGAAGATTACCGTTACACTGCCATCTATGATGAGGTGCCACTAAACAATGTATTAAATACCCAGTGATAAACTAATAAGGAGGAGCAGAAGCGTAGGTTGTTTGATTGGTGAATTTATCGTAGTGACATTTGAAATTTCATTGAACTGTGCAGCAGTAATTAATGGCAGCAGAGAAAATCCTGTGACTATCAGAAACACTGCTCCTTATCATTATCAGGGTTGAATGGCCTGCAGGACATCACAAGTCACATCATAAAAACACAATGCTTTTAAAAGCATAATAACGAGACGCCAAACCCCTTTACGTTTAACCGAGAGGCCATTCACCCCACGGGGTGTCAAACAGATGTGAGTGTTTAAGACATTCTGTCTGAGGCTTCTATCTGGCCTTCAGCACATCCAACACATTCCTTAGGTGCTGATAGAATGTTGTCAGATTGGCCCAAAGAAACTAAATCAGTTCTCATTATTACATAACAGATAGATAAGTTGTTATTTTTAGTTCATTTTTAGTTAAGAATTGTTGATCAAGTTACGTATTTGACCTTTCTGACACTGAACAAACACTTTATAAACACACAGTTAGCTCATTAATATGCTGTTTGTCATTTCAAAAAAAGATTTTAGATTTGAGTTTAAACCCTTTTCTGAATATGCCACCCTATTTTGAGCGCATGCCGCATCAAGCCCCCCCACTAAAACAGATGTAGATCCTGGGCATTAGGGCGATTGTAGCATTTACCACATAAACATTGGGACAATTGTCTGACAGGTAACAGGCAGGTAATCCACAAGACTGAACCAACAATTAAGAAGTCTAAAACCACATTTTCTTCCTTTGGTGTTTTTTCTCAAGATTTTGTTGCTTATCCCATCTACTTGTGTTTATGTCCCCCCCCCACCCAGCATTTTGATGACGACCTGTTCCACGCTGCTGGCTCTCGGCATGATGCCCCTTCTGCTCTACTTGTATTGTCAGGGCTTCGCTAACCTGCAGAACACAGTGCCCTACGTCGACATCATTACATCGCTGTTCATGATCCTCATTCCCTGTGGCGCTGGCATCATCATCAACTACTACAGGCCACAGTTCGCCAAGACTATAACAAAGGTAAGTGTGATGGTCAGGAAATCCATCTGCAATTCTGGGAAAGAGGTATTATTTAAGTGAATTACAGAATCACGGCAATGATGTCAAAATATTCTCAGGTTTATGAATGCAAGCGTTATGGGTTTCAGATTGTTGGTCCAACCGGGCATGTTAACCAATCCCCGCTGAAATAAAAGAACCTGTCTCCCAATGCAACAGTGAACCTTTTCTTTTAATGGGAACATAGAAACCCAGTCAAAGACCAGCCCCTCCACAGGCTGATGTGTTTCGTGTGCCACTGTCCTCAGGTAGGCCTCACTATCATGATGATTTCCGTCGTGGTGCTTGGCGTCATCGCCAGCTTTGCAATCGGAGGCTCCATTCTGACGGTGCTGTCTCCTCCGCTCATGGCCATTGGTGCCCTCATGCCCTTCATAGGCTACGCCTTCGGATACATCATCTCCTCACTCTTCAAACTCAAGCAATCGTGAGTCAGGAGTTTTTGTACTTTATTTTTGAAAGGGCACTGTTTATTTTGTGTCTGTATTACAACTTAATTAACCTGTTGTTAGAATTTATAGCTCAGTGAACGTTCAGTTAAAAGCTAGTTTTTGGTTGCCAAGTTGGTAGTTTGTCTTTTTACGTAGATATTTGAACCTTTATCTTCTAGAAAAAAGATGCAGGACACCTGAACTAAAATCACTTTTCACTGCTTAAATATTTAGAACTACACAATAACATATAACATACCTCAGCATTCTCCACAAAAAAAATCTGTACTTTACAAACATTTCAATTTCCATGACAAAGCTTCCCTCTAATGTCACACCGTTCTACATGGTAAACACTATACAGGCTAATGGAGGAACCTAATAACTCATTATGAAAATGTAAGTTTTGCTCTTCTTGTCATATTTGAAGAACAAGTTAATGAAGGAACCCTTGTGTGTCTTTATGTTTTTATGATAAAAGCATGATGATGATTAGTGTTGAATCCTAGCAATCCCACCGGCAGACACAGTGCTGCATGTTGTCTTGGTTTTTCAACAAAATGACAGCTGCAACTTCCCTCTCAGGTCAAAAACTGACTCTGCAAAATGAAAGAAGACCCAACTATTTATATGACTTAACAGTTGGGTCAACTTAATATCTTCGTTTTACTGAATTTTATTGATCTCACTGAGGAAATTCAGTATTCCAGGCACTTTGGGTTTCAGTGACGTTGATCCTGCTGTTAGACAATAACCTACTCAACTTCCTGCGGCACGGTTAATATTATTTGAACCCAGAACCATCGAGTAGGGTTTTCCCAAGTTCCACTAACTTAACTAAGTTAGTCATGCATTTAAACCAGCTCTTAAAACAGTTGACTTGTGTTTTAAGGGTAGCACGGAAACCCGTTTCCAAGCTCAAAAAATAGTAAGACTTACGGTGCACGCGTTTCCTATAAATCTCGCAAAAGTCAAAAAGAATTCCTCTGAAAGAGGCAAATTAGTTTCAGATAACCAAAACAGCAGATCAGTGTTCTCTGACTGGATTTTAGCCAGATATTCTTTAAATTGCTATACACGAGGCAATGGAATGCAAAATGCAATTAATATTCAACACCAAGACATTAACCTTTATATACAACTGCCAGCTGTTGTCAGCTAGTTCTCAACTGAGTACATGCGGATGTCTGTCTTCTCTGAGGATTAGATTATATTACAAATTAAAACACCCATAACGTTGACAGTTCTCCCTAAAGATGGAAGTGGATTTTCCACAACCCCACAGCAGTTATTTGATTTCTAAACCATTAACCTTTCACTTTGTCTTTTGTGCCTCATCAGAAAGATGTAGAGTTTCTTGGTTTAAATCATATTTTGACATTGTCACAGGGAATAAAGTGTCAAGAACCTTCCTTTTATGTATTCATGAGTTATGACTAAGTCTCCATCCATCAGGGAACGGAGGACCGTTGCCATGGAAACAGGCTGTCAGAACATCCAGATGTGCTCCACCATACTGAAGTTGGCCTTTCCTCCAGCAGTGATCGGCCCTCTGTTTCTCTTCCCCATGGTCTACGTGGCCTTTCAGCTCATGGAGGCGTTGGTGCTCATCGTGCTGTTCAGGTGTCACCAGAGGTTCAAACAAAACCCGAAAGGTAAGTGGGATGTAACGGTTGTTTAAGAGTTAATGGAGTAAGAGAAAATGGCTGACAAAAATATAGGCCTTTATTACATCCTCAGTTATCTTATTCAATTTATATTGTTCCAAAACATATTTACCAAAATAACAAATTCTGTGAAAATTGGGATTATTAATCAGCGTCATACAACTTAACTACTTGCTAAAACCCATACTTTCCAGCTCTCATCTGCTGACATTTACCCAGTTTTCCATTTTTATAACAATGCAAATTGGGCTCTGTTAAAACGCTCCTTTTCATTTATGACACCCAGACATTTTACAGATTAATAACTGTGCAACAAAAAATGATAAACAAATTAACAAATAAAAGAAAATCCTTATTTACAGCCCTATTTGGAGGTCATTCACCTGAGTTAGATGGATGCCAATAAAGAGTGATGCGTTTACACAGAGGCAGGGCTGCAACTCAATTCAATCAACCAATCACTTGATATGAAATGATAGAAAACAGTGAAATTGTTTCAAAAACCCACAAATTATGTAATTACGATCACAAAAGATGAAGCGAAGCAGCAAAACACACGGGAAGTTTTAGCTAATATTTGGAACTGTGCCTATAAGATATCTGAAAATTATAAGTGTGTTTCCTATTCAATATTTCAGTTGCATGTAGAACAGACTTACTTACAGATTATACAAAGGGATGATGAGAATTACTGATTTCACAATTTGGTGGATAATGGAACAAACACTAAAATGTCACTTATAACAGCTTCAGCTTTGAAGCTACGATGCGTAGGAGTTGCTTTACTTACAAAGACGAACTTTTAATTAATACGCATATGACCCTTCAAGGTGTAACATACCACTGACAGTAATGTTTAACGTTCAGCTTGTACTAATGTTTTTACTAGTGCTACAGTCCATTTGTAATCTTCAACCCACCTTCTTATCTAACCTACAGAAGTTTACCAGCCTACACCAGCTGAAGACAAGCTGAAAGAGGGGACTGTATGATGGATGGACTGCAAGACATCTCATGACATCATCATGAGAATGTAAACTCTTGCTAAAACCCAACGCAGATGGGACAAAGCGCACTAGTTCACTGCTCCTACACTTGAAGCAAACAGAAAAATATGAATATCAGCAGGGCAGCCATTTTGTGGCCAGAACGTACTTACTGCAAATATATTCTGAATTGCTGGTTGATAATGTGTAAATTTATTTGTAAATGTATCATTATAAATCACAAACAAGATTCATGATTTAGATAAAACGCTGTTCATCCTCTTCCTACACCATACAAACATCCATCATATTTTTTTTCACTGAAAATAAAATCCTTATGTACAAAACTGTTGCATTTTCAAAACTCTTGTACCACAGTAACATCAGTCACAGTACCAACAAGGGTTCTTGGAATTACATTTATACCCATGTAAAACAAATCTGCAGTGCTGTACACAACTCTAACGCAAAAGGAAAATAAAAACATTACAATACTAGAATCAAATGCATTAAACACACAAATCAAAGCAAGACCTTAATCTCAAAAGTTTGGTATGTCTGCCAACAAACTTTTTAACAGTCTTAAAAGTTACTGTACAGCTGTTTAAACAGCTGGAACAAGGTGCCTGACTGTACACACACGTTTATACAGTAGCCATCACTGCCAGTTATAGTTTATACTTGTCTTAAGAAGTGTTTTCAATAAAAGAATGAACTGATGAACTTTTTGATGAACAGACGTGAGCGTTCCAATTTGTATATATCAAACAGCAGCTGTCGTACAAAAATAAAGGAAAACAGCAACAGGGCTTGGAAAATAAGCATTTGAAAATTGTCAACTTTTAAGAAGAAGTGTCACAAAAAGTAAAGTGGTCATAAAAGTTATGAAAAGAATCAAAACAGATTCTCTTTAAAGTCGAAACATCACCTGTACAGGCCCAATCAGGTGGTTGTGACTTGCTGGACCTCAGCCACAATACATTTGGAGGTGTGTGGTTGTTAGGTCTAAACCTGACCAAGTTCATTTGATATCTTTTCCAATTATTAATTGTCTAAGGGCAATTAAAAAAAAAAACACCAACTTGATTGTTCTCATCTGACAACATACCTGCAAGTTTAATGTAAAAAAAAATTGATGGTGATTAAAAAAAAAAAAAAAAAAAAAAAGATTCAAGGCAGAAAAACCCAAACTTAACTAGAGGAAAAACTTCCAAACTTCCTGTCACAGGAACTGTAGTCTGCCAAATCCCTCAAGTTGATTCTAACGCTGAAACAACTTGTTTTTACATTTGACTCCGAAAAACTTAACACAGGTTTTAACGTTGGCTGTCAGTAGAAGGAGAACGAGAACGGGAACATGAACGAGAGCGTGAACGGGAGGCAGAGGCTCTCTGGGCAGGTGGGGGGGAGGGGGGAGTGGCAGACTTGCTTGTCTTGGAAGAGCGTTTAACAGGCTCCTTTGGTTTGGGGGTTGGGGAAGATGCACCACCAGCAGGAGAGCCACTGCGTGATCGGGAATGATTGTGGGCTTTGGCGGGGCTGCGGGAGCGTCTGGGTGAGCGAGATGCAGAGCGACCACGAGAACGAGACCGTGAGCGTGAAGAGCTTTCTGACCGGGATCGACTTCTTGACCTAGACAAAAAAAAATATAAATAAATTAGTGCAATACAGCTCTTGCAGATAAATACATATATAGATTTAATAAAAGATTAGATAAAGACTTAAATAAAGATTGATTAGCAGCCTGACTGGACAGGCAGTAATTAAAAAAACAAACACAATTAAGCCTGCAGAAAGTCTTAACTATTTAGAGATTTTCCTGTGATTGTGCACTTCTGAAAAGTATATAAGCATAATAGTATTTCTTGCTCATTCATTTGAAAACTAAATTACATTTTGCCTCATGATCTCTGCCTAAATGTTCATACAATTCTTATTTATTCATGGGGGAAATAAGTTTACAAAATATATTAAAAAAAATTCAGCAAAACTTTTATCTGTCAAAACAATCACCTGTGCATTACCAATTATGCCAAGGAAAATGACTTTAAAATGTATATTGTTATTTTAGTTTCTGCAGACAACTCACCTCTTCTTAGCTGCTTCAATAAGCTTGATTTTCCTCCCATTGATTTCCTTTCCAGACAGTTTCTCAAGAGCATTTTTCAGGTCACTATAAGAGGCAAACTCAACAACCCTGTTAAAAAAAAAAAAAAAAAAAAGTAAATCACTAAAAATAGATTAAAATAAACACTTTTGCTCAAATAAACAAATTTGCTCTCAAAATGCAAGTGTGAGCTTGAGATGGTAAAGACTCTCCCTCAAAGACTGATGGACTTACCCCTCATTGAGCTTGGGACGATGTGCATCAGCGAATGTCACCTCCCCAGCTTGTCTCATGAAATCTTTCAGGTCCTACACATGTAAACATCAGTCAACTCACTGAAAGGCTCGGGACACAATCACAGGCTGAGGCATAAAACAGGGCTGATACATCCCAAAAGAGAGGTGGTTAGATTCTCTGAGAAGACTACACAGGCTACTGCAGATAAGGAGGATGAGTCCAAGAACCTAAAAAAACTGTTCAACCAGCTGGACTTTCAACATCATGTGTTTTATAAAAATTCACAACTTGGGAACAAAAAAAAACAAAAAACAAAAAAAAACACTGTGTACCAATTTAAAGATCACCCAATTTTCACAAGTGCTGCTACTGGACAGGCTGAGTTTTTGCAACAGTTTTAAAATGCTTGGACCCACTGCTCATTACAACTACAGATGGACACCACCTGCATAAACTCAACTGCAGTGGCGCCGCCTGGGCAGCGATTGACACTCAGAGCCCCATTTTCCCTGGCAAGGAGGTCAGGGCTCGGCGCCGGGAGCGCACCTGTCTCGGCACCCCGCCTCAGTAAAGAGAGTGAACAGGGTGGAAGAGAGGAAACTACTACCTGAGAGCGAAACCCTTTGGGGTGGGACGCAGGCTCTCCGAGCCCACCATAACCTCGGGATAACAGCAGATTAAATCCATGGGCACCTGGGAGGAATTCACACTCTCTTGCGATGTGCGGGAACACCACAGGGAGGAAGGGAGGGGGGATATCGATCGATCGAAGCCCCTCAAATTAACGAACCATCGATCAATACGCCACCACCATCGACTCTCGCTCTTTGCCCTCCTTTCTCTCTGCCAACTCTCTGTTTCCCCTCTCTCGCATTCAACCACACACCAGGCATTGCGAGCGAGCGAAGGGGCCGCCAGCGCCTCTATTGTGGAGCGAGCGCTCACAAGACCAGCAGGCGTCAACTAGGAGTAGGACACACTGGCTGACACCACAGGCTCAACCCAGACAGAAGGACCCAGAAGGGGTTAACTCCACCATAAGCGAGCTCTTCCATATGACACAACAGTCAGGCTGGCAAATAAAGGGGTGAAGAATTGGTTACAATTTTAAAACAGGAACAAATTAACTGTTTTGTTGTTGTTACTGCTCTTTGGCCTATTGGTTAACTGCATGAAATGCAGTAATTAATAAGAGCAATGAATTTGGAAAAGGAAAAAATATATATATTTGGGCTTCTTCATATATTTGATGCATATGAGTGAGCTACATCTAAAACAATTGGTTTAGTTTTAGGAAGAAAAAAAAGGCTTGTTTAGCATCAGTTCTAGATTTTTGCATGTATGTTGTTGGCAGACTGCTGGAGCTGCAGCTTGTAGACTTGTGTCTAAAAACATGCAGCAAAACTAACCTGCCAGCTGACACGAGAGGACAAATTCTCCACGATCAGGCGGTTCTCTGTGCGCATGGGAGGAGGGTTTCGGCTAAAAGAAAAACGTGAAACAGTACAATAATCAGACGACATTGCACCAGTGCCAATTACTACTAGTCTTTATATTTGAATGAAATTAAATCCATATCACAAAGTGGGTCAACTCGTTACCGGAAACCTTACCTACGACTGTTTTGGGAGCCTCGGCCATAGCGATCAGAGAAACGTCCTCCTCCAGAGCTTCCACCTCTACCACGGCCCCCTCGCAGACGGACACGGGCGTGCTCAATGGTCACCCTAAAGCGACCAAACAAAAATAAATGCAATGTAACTACAGCTTGGGACCAAAGGATGAAGTTAAACTTACAAACTGTTTTTTTTTTTTCACACTGACTAAAATAAAAATTCGCACCTTTCATTGCACAGCTCTTTGCCATCAAGCTCATACACCGCATCTTCAGCATCTCTGGGGTCGTCAAACTCCTAAAAACCAACAAACAAACCAAAAAACAACTAGATTTTCAGCCACGCGTTGAAATCTTTCCGACAGCGTATGTGCGTATTACTGTAAAGAAAGCATCAACCGCCATTACTGAACGTCGGCTTTCTGCGACAGTTCCAGTTTATCACGGCGTTAGAGCTGCAATGGCGCATCTCTATTTAACGGGAGCCACTCACCACAAACCCAAAGCCTCTCTTCAGGTCGATATCTCGAATGCGACCGTATCCTTTGAAGAACCTTTCCACGTCCTTCTCTCTAGCCGAGGGGCTCAGCCGGCCGATGAAAATACGACATCCACTCATTTTGCTGTGGTTTCTAAACACAGAAAACTGTCAGTAATACATTTTGCGCAACGTTATTTCGTGGGCAAACAATCTTTATGGCATCGTACGCAGTTTTCATGAAATGAACGGCGACCAGACAACGTCGAAGGAGCAAATAACCCATTTCCGTCATTTTAGCAGCATGCTAGGTCTACTAGGCCTCGCGCTAGCTACCTCGTTTAATGAAGTGATGCTTGCTAGCTAAGCAAAACCTCGCTACATATTCAAGACAGATTAAACCAATTTTAACGAAACTACCGAGTGATTATTGATTACTCGACGCCATAATTCATTTTAAAGACCGTAGACGTACCTTGAAAGTGGTCGCGCAGGAATTTATTTGTGCTGGACGTCGAAAGTAACCGCAAGCTCGACAATCAAAATGGAGACTGCCGTTGGTTCAGGGAGGAGACTTTATGGAAAATAACCGATGTGACGTAGGACGTTGGGTGACACTGCAGAACACGAAATAAGTCGACGTGAGGCGACGGTTTCCGAACATGGTGTCGTGCACTGCATAATAATGCAGTTTCTGTTTCTGACCACTAGATGTCACACGGACACAATAGTACTAATACATAGGACGATCACATTTTGTACTGTCGCTGTCACTTTGGCAGAAACATTGAGTACAAGTACATTATAATAAGCCATATTTTGAGCAAAAACTCACATACAAAAACTTACATACTGAAAGGAGACAAACTTTGTTTAAGACAGAAGATAAAATATACTACAGGTTTACAGCTGCCAGTGATCAACAGGCAGGTTATTCTTATCTAAATAAACAGCATAAACTGTTCAGCAGTGATGGAACAACCGTTGCCCTTTCAATACATGTACTTCTCCTTTTGGCAAATGATTGACTTGATTCTGAATTAAAGGATCACAATGAAAATATGTGAATTTATGATCTCATAACTGATAAAGAGTATCAGCAGGTACCATAATGTTTAAAAATCATTTATCACTGGTTATACATTGCCAGGGTGCGTGCAATGAATCAAGTGCAAAGAAAAACCATTTGACTTGGACTAAAATAAAGGACACTTCATCTTCCACATTCAAAAGAAAGCTTTAATTAGAAAGTTATATACACACTGTAAAATTAAATTAAACTATGTACAAATATTAAATTACTATGTTCACACCCATTGCCATGTACAGAGGAAAAACCAAAGCTGAAAGCATTGATACTTAAATTCATGATGTGTACTTTAACCTGTTGTTTTCAGAGTGGCAACACTGTACAACAGTGCTTCTACACAAATTTCAGCTTTTTTCTTTTCTCAATCCCATAATATTTTCATGTCCTAGAGCAAGAGAGAAGCAATTGAATAGTGAAATACAGGTGCTTATAAATTCATCATCATTATAATCATCACAGTAGCTGGAAAAGCTAGGGTAGGACAGAGAAGGGTAGACATTCGTTTAGTCGTTTTCACAACAAACATAAACGCATTGATAAATACATAAAGACGGTTTAATGCATAGAATATAAAAGAATAGAGTAAGGCCATTGGGGAAAAAACATGTTGCAATATTGTAAAGCAATCCAATGCAGAGGCTCAAGATTATACATAAAAAAAAACAAATTATACAAGTCTAAGGCAACATTCTGTTTGCATTAATAATGTAGCCATTGACAATGACAGAGACAAACACCAAATAAAACAGAAAGTCAGACATTTCTTGTTTGAAAAGTAATTCTCATGATCTATCGGAGTCATCTTGTTTCCAGGGTGATCAGCTCCACCACTAAAGCTTTTCAAGTGGCAATGAAAAAACACAACGACTGCTAACAAAAACACGATTCTCTCTTAAACTTGCACTCTGCATTCACAGGGGTGAGTGAGGGTATGTAGTGGGGGTTGGGGTGCTATACAACAAAACAAAATATTTCACTGCAACCAGTTGCAGTTGTGTCAATAATGCACAAACGTGGACAATCGTCAGTTCAGTGTGAAGGTGGGTGTGAGCCAGGTCCTTTAAGGAAATTTGTGTTTTCCAGCCATTCAGCAAAGGATAAATATTCTAACATGAGAGTAGACTAATAATTCGCACATTGTGCAGTGATCTCATTGCCTGAAGTGACACTAGATTGTTCATGTGACTTATTCATTGCTGGGAGGGATATTTTCCTAGACAGGGACATTGCGAAGACAGCCTCTCATCTGAAGAGAGGCAATTCAGGAAATGGATGTATCGAGGCTTACCATATGAGGACATGTCTTCTCCAACCTAGCTGACACATAAGGATGGATGCACGCACACATGCGTACGTACACACACACACACACACACACACACACACACACACACACACACACACACACACACTCAGATTTAGTAACTCAAAGCAAACAGAGCCAAACATCAAACAATAAATACAGTGGGAAAATAAAATCACAAACATCCTTAAAGTTTAGTCATGTGCCCAATCACCATGTTGAACGACAGTCCTCTCTACGGAGTTCAGAAGAATGTGAAATTATGTCTCCCTCACCTTACACAGGTACATTTGTGGAACTAAAACACCAATTAGTCTCACTCATGCAACAGAAAAGCGACTTCCCAATGCTGAATGCAGCTGGTGGCAGAAAAGAAAGGAGCAGATCTTTTTACAGTTGTGATATGGTGCTTCATAAAACACTTCACACTGCTTTTAGCTCATGTGAAAGTGGTTGCCAATCCCACTAATCCATATCCTACACACCAACCATATACACAGATACCTAGACAACCAGAGAGTGTAAGAGAGAGACAGTGGAGGCTTCATGCTTCATTCAGAGAGGGCCCCAGTGCTGCGACAGCAATAACTCAAAACAACATGCAGCATTCACAAATAGGGCCACAAAAACCCAGCCGTCACTCACAACTTTTCAAGTACAGTGGGAAGACGATTCTGTTTCTGAACATTGCAGCATCAGGAGCAAACATTAAGTTATTTTATTTTTGTATCCGCAGGATTTTCCAGACAGTTGAAGTGTCTTGATTGCTTAGCCTTCTCTGGTGAAGCGTCTGTTATCAATGTTAATATAGAGAACTATATTTGGAAATAGGCAAGTGTACAGTGTAGTAATACATAGCCTATAGTATACAACCTTGACTCAGTATGTTTGCTTTACTCATATACATAGGATCTACAGGACTTATGATGAGCTGGAACCACACTGTCTGGCTTGTCTTTAGTTTCATCCAGTGGTGTTCCATCATTGCTTCTAGTAAAATAAGTATTGGTTGTTGACTTTGCTCTGCATGGGTACCAATGGCAGAAGAGGCTGCAATGGAGAATGGGTATAGTTCCAGTCTTTTCTCTGCTGACTGCTTAAGGGAGTCAGGGAAAGTAGGTTGGCAGCCAGAGTCAGTCCTGGTCAGCTTTGAGAGATAAGGAAAAGAAGGGCTCTGCGGCTGATGCTGATAGCAGGCTGGCAGGCTTCATGCTTCCTTCAACAGGGGAATATCTGCAAAAGGACAGAGTAGACATTAGATTGGAGCAGGGCACAATCAGGCAATGCCTTCCCATATACATAAATTGATTTTAGTCATTTGGAGTCTGCGGTTTTATAGATTCTAAAATCTTGTCCCTGTTCTCCATTGTACAGGTTTGCTGCCAAAAAATACATGTCACAGATATGTATCAGTCCTATGGTTTTACCAGTGCAAGTTTAAAATTTTAGGTGAAACAATTTTATTATTTTAATGTGGTGAGCAACTTTATGGTTTTTGGTTATTTATGAGTGTAATCATCAAACCTGTCTAGTCCAAACAATAATTGGCATTAAAACAGAGACTATGTTGTTCAATGAAATTACTCTTGAGATATCTTGCCTTTATGTGGAAAATCATGTCACTCTTTATTTATCCCCCGTAATGCACAATACAAAGATGGACGATGTTCTATTTTTTAATTGCAGGTTTTGCATGATTATAATTACTACACCATTATTTTAACTACCAAAACTTAATATTAGTCTGGCTATATTTGGTATTCTGTGAAATAATTGCTTCTTCTTACCATCAGAAAACTCATCCCCAGAGGTGACAGAAAGCAGACTGTGCTGGTCGCTGCTCTCAGAGTCTCTACGGAGAGGTAGAGGGCCAGCACATGCACCGCCAGGGTGTTCTCTAGCCCATGATGATGAAGAACATAAGGATGAAGACGGGGCCTGATGAACAAGCACCGTCTCTGCATGACGGTGAGAAGAGAAGGATGATGAGGAGGAGGTGGATGGGAGACAGAAGTCTAAGTCTCTGTGGTGGCGGGTTCTGCTGGCGCCGTGGCCTCCTGTGGCTCCCTGAGGAAGCCCCTCAGAGAGCACGATAGGTACTCGAGACTCTGGGGGAGCTGGAGGAGGTGGTGGAGAAGGAGGAGGACCTGAAGTGCTGCAGGGCCCGCTGCTTCCATAAACAGCCTCTTCATAGGAAGGAAGCGTCACCTGTACGCCCTCCACCATAATGGAGCTGGCCTGGCCTGAGATTCCCTGCTCTCTCCTGGTAGACAGAGAAACAAGAAAAAGTGGGATGCACAGAAAGACAGGTGTGAACAAAATGGATCATGACAGTGGAGTCTGCAGTTGTTTCTAAAAACTTTTGATTTTACTTATCACGTTAGTTGATCAAGACGGTGTGATTGTAGACTCCTAAAGGTTAATTAGGCATGATGTGGTCATGCTGCAGCTGAACTTCTGTGTGCAGGTGTTCAGTGGCGTTTACATGCACTTAAGTAACCAGGTTACTCGGAGAAATCAGCTTCGTTGGTAAGCGGGGACACAGATTTTAGAAGAACTTACCAAACCTGGTTAGTGGAAGTCTGCGTGTACATGCAGCAGACAAGTAAACTAATTTCTCCTTCACCTCAGACCATTTTTTGAAGCATAACTCACAGATTTTAACGGTACAGTCAGAGAAAATGCTACTTTATGAGAGGAAAAGACACAGCTGGCAGCCACTGCCATCAGTTTGTGAGTGTAAAGCGCTTTGGATAAAAGCGCCATATAAGCAGCCATTTAAAGTTTACCAATGATCTCTCTCTCATTCACTCTTTCACTCAGCTGCCTGTTCCTGTCTACAGCCTTTTGTTATGCACACACAAAGATGATTAGAAAACTAGTTACATGCATACATGTCAGGGAAACCAGTGTTCTCTGGAGAAAATCTACCTGGGGAAATCGTGTTTCCCTAATCCTAATTTTCAGAAACCAGCTTTCCTGTTTACATGACAGTTAGGAAACCAGCTTTCGTGTAACCTGGTTAAGTCCATGTAAACGCACTGAATGTTGACTGCAAAATCTCTTTACAAAAGGCTGCACTAAGGCATCAGGCACAATTACCAAGTGTTGTTCTAGCCTTTGAATCACAAAGCCATAGGAAATGCAGTTAGTAAATCATATTCACTTTCATTTGTAAGGTATTTAAAGAACCACCTTGTAAAGCTAGTTGTCATGTTATATGACGACTTTATGCAGCTAGTTTCAAACAAGCCTTCTGAATAATAGACATGTATACAGAAAGAATAACAAGCTAAAGCATAAGTGTTAATCTGTAAAACTGTAAGAAGAACTTTACAGCACCCAATATGAAAAAAACTAAATCTTTAGAGAGTTTCTGGTAAAACATGTTGAATAAACTGGAAGAGTGATAAAAAAAATCCTTTAACATGTTCAACCTCTTCAGTAAAGACAAATACAAAATGCACCAAGATGAACATTTCAGGTGGGGGGGAAATAAAGCATTGTATTAAGAGAAGTGTGGTCTCATACAGCGAATGACCTGCATTGACCTACTTTATTAAGCGATCTGGGGAAATGTCAACTTCTCTAGGACCAACTTTACAATGAAGTCAGTTAAGGTGAGCAAAATGGTACTCTAAGCGAGATCACAGATATTTTGCAGGGAGCATATAAAAATATTGTTTTCATCTAGGGAAAAAAAAGACTATGTGATTATAATTATACCAAAGAATTATCATATTGAAACTGATTTAAACATTAATACACTGTGAACATATTGGGTGAGAATACAATTGTGTGTGTGTGTGTGTGTGTCTTACCTGCTGTGATGGAAGGACTTAAGTTTTGGCTGTACAAGAACAAAGAGAACCACTAAAAGCAGGATGAGTGCCACAGAACTAGCCGTGGACGCCACAATAGACAGAGCAGGTATACCGAGCGGAGAACTTGGCTCCTTGTCTGAAGGGCACAAGACAACAGAGATCAAATGACAATGTGATTCACAGACACGCATTATACATTCCCTTAATGGGGTTGTGTGTCCTCAAAAATGAAGTCATAACACACAGGGGATAAGGAAAAACACCTTGTGTAAGTCTGCAGCTAATCTGCATGGGACTGTCCCACTCCCCGTTCTGGCAGGTGAGGAATTTGTAGTCTCCCTTCAGAGCATAGCCCTCATCACAGAAGTACTCGATGACGGTCTTCTGGGTGAGCCGGTGGCAGGGAGATGGGTGACAGCGGTAGCCCCCATTTTCTGGTTCGGTAGGAGGTGAACACACTGGAAAAAGATGGAACCAAGAAGGTCAGTTAACAATATGGCTGTTGCACTTAGACAACAACCTCAGAGTGTTAAAAAAGTGAATCATTGTATGTGCTTCACCAAGCTCTTTCAGTTTACAATCTTACCAAGTATAGTAAAGGTGTTTCATGTGTTTTTGAATCTTACTCACCACTGCTTCTGATACACTGTGGTGGCGGACTGGACCATGTGCCATAAGTGGTACAAATGATTGTGGTGGGTCCATCTGCAGTGTACCCTGGCTCACAGCCATAGGTCAGCAGGGTACCAGGGGGAAAGGATCCCCGGTTAGCTTCCGTCTGGTTCAGCAGGTCTCCATGCTGCACACCAGCTGGCCGTGGACAACCTAAAGACACAGAAACGCAGATATGAAAATGAGAAATAAGATGGCTGCTAAATGATAACTCTTCAGATAGGACAAAACTAACATATAAAACTCCTTTCTCTAGCTTTTTGCTTGACTAATGATCATTTCCTGCAAATGTATGAAACTACCTATAATTGTTCATAATTTTTTTTTAGGAATCCCATGTTACAAGGTAATTGTACAGTTAGTAGAGCATTGAGATTGCCTCTGGATAGGTTCCACCTTAACTTTCTGTTTTTACATTGATCTCTGAGTATTTCGGGTCCTTGGGGAAAATAGATAATTTGTCTAACATGCGACTTGGTTCTTAACAAAGTGTTTGTTATTGTGGGCTCAATCAATGGCTAATAAAGAACCTTGTCAATATTGTAAATTTAATTTGAATTTACTACAATAATGTGGAACTGTTGGAATATTACTCTTCTATTATTATACTGACATGAACTGTTGTTCTCCTCCGCAGGTATTTTCTACTGGGTCAAACAACTTTTCACAGGGAAACTGTCAAGTTGACAGGTTGAGCTGATAATTAAAGCTCAGAGGTATTGTTACTTGAAACTGGGCTGCTCTTTACACAGGCAAGGGAGAGGCAGTGAATCAACATAACAAGTTAGGTGGAGACAGCTATGTTGTGCAGTACAAAGAATATCTCAAGTGCCAAGAGTAGATTACAGTGTCACAAGGAAGTTCATACAGATCTAATTTCTCTCGATTATAGCTTCCTCATTAAAGGGCGATGTCAACAATTTTTAACTTGCTTTATATGCCTTTAGTTTAGGGTGTAAATATACATTAATGCTTTTAACTTCGGTCTGACTTCCCTATATTAAAACATTTCTCTTCTTCTAGCTAAACTCCTCCAGATTATATCACACAGAAGAGTTTTTCATCATTAGCAGTTCAGATGACGTCATCTGGGGCAGCTCTGCAAAAGCGGGTTGACCATGATTACAAACTCTATAGTGTTAGCAACAAGATGACATAATCTGAACTGAAGGTTCCTCCAAACAATGTCATCTGAAGGCAATTTTCAGCTTAAAGTAGAGAGACATTTTGATATTGGGAAGTCAGTGGGAACTTTAATGTCATTTATGTACATGTACTACGCAAACTATAACCATAAGAAGCAAGTTCATTATCAGTGAAGGCATCTTTTAAATTGTCTTTATCTCACGCTAGTATAGACAGTATTGGTATTGTAGTATTGGTGCAGTATTGTCTGCCTATCTTTTTGGTGGTGAGACAGGATCTTGAGTGAGGGTCATTTACTTGGGACTAATTATAGACTTTTAGCTGTAAGCAAGTCAATGAAGGCAGGATGAAGAAGAGCTAAAGCTAATTGTGCTTTGATCTGCTTGCTATGCTTAATGTATAATGTTGCAGCTTGCTAGAGTCCATGTGAGTGTTTCACCAAAGTGTGAGAGTAAATTATGTTTCGTGCCGCTCCCACAGTTTCGAACATTGTACCCACCCACACAAACGCATAAACACACACGCATACGCATAAACACACACACACACACACACACACACACACACACACACACACACACAGACACACACAGTTAGAGCTGCAATCTGGCAAGAAAAGAGTGTCTAAATCCAGCAGGTCTGACATAACATTGCAGCACCTGTGTAAACTCCATGCGACGGCAGGAGGCTGACTTACTGATCTTATGGATGAACTGAAGTTCTGTGGAAATTACAGCTAAACTGACTATCTACAAAAATGAGGTGCATATGAAAGAATTTTGACTTGGCTTCAGCACAGTATTTTCCAATACAAACTAGCCAACACTTAAAATTCTTTTTGGACTATTGAAAGGAAATTAAGTCTGATGGTGTCTCTGTAATAGGGCACAAACATAAGTAAATTTAAAACACCCACACAACAAAGAACACTAATAATGCCATCAACACTAATGAGCATATGGCTCATTATTTAATCCTAGGTCTGAGTATTTATAAAATCATATTAGCTATGGTCTACTGCAGTATTTTCTCACGTGCTTGACATAAACAAACACACCAACATTTCAAACAGCCACTTTGTCTTGCCTCTGTGTGTGTTTAGAGATTGAAAGAGAGACTATTTCCACAGCAGTGCCTCTCAAATCCTCTTATCTCTGGGGAGAAACGCCGCTTTAAAGCTGGCAGCACAAGATTAAATGCAAACACTCAAATGTGCGACTGCCTACTCACTCTCTCATGCACACACAGAAAGAGAGAGAGAGGGAGAGACTAAGACAACACCCACAAATAAAGACACTCCCAGGACCAAGCTGTGGGATAGAAAAATGTGTGTTTTTAAATTCATTTGGTGAAAGATTTCATAGGAGTTTAAAAAAAAAAAAAAAGGCAGTGTTACCACAGGGTTAATATAGATAGACTATAATAATATAGTTATGGAGGTTGGTTCTACCCTACTCAAATTCTCTTTCATTATCACAAGATGATTTGTTGGGGAATAGAGCTAGATAGGGATACAACTATTAGTATTATTTTCATTATTGAATACAATACTGATATTAGGTTTGTTAAAAAAATTACAGAAAGTATGTATTACACTGCAAACAGAGATATAGTTTGGATAATTCAGGCCAACATTTGAAAACCTAGATGCACTGACAGTGATTACCCAGTATTCACGCATGATGAATAGTCTGGTTTAATATCTGAAACACCAGCACAATATTTGTTTAATAGCGTAAAACATGCACACACAAGCTGTTAATCAAACACATCCATCATTTTAATCTTACACACACACACACACACACACAAACACAGTCTCCACATCCACATTTAAGAACGCTATTTGACACAATGACCTGAGCAGTTGTTCACTGAGATCCTTCAGGGCATCTAAAGCCCCACTGAAGATGCTGTTAATGGAGGTGGTAAAGGGGTTGAATTGAAGACCCCAGGTTGGGAGGCAGCGGGAGACAAAAAGGCCTCAGGGAGGTGTCTTTAGTCTTCAGCAAAAAGCCACTGTTGAGATCTTTTGTAGTGCTGCGAGGCACTTAATAGAAATGTAGAAGTCTGATAAATGTAATACTATTTATCATCTTTAGCTTTTGAACTTTATTTACATGATTGTCTTAGAGATTAAAAGATAATCACTAATAGTCACTTTGTATAAATCACTGTATAGCACATGGTCAAAAGCTTCTTCGACACTCAGCGATTAGAATATTGTATGGTAAACTTAGTGCTTGATAAATTTGGGGTGAACAATGGGGTACAGACATGGAAGAAACCAGACACCAAGTCTAGTAAAAAGTACACATATTAGATTCTGGCTTTTAGAAAGACAATATCCCTCAATCAATTACAAAATCAGTTTTTGTCTTGTACCTTTAAGTAAATACACTCTACTTTGTTGTTAGGCTCATAAGGAACCTTCCAGCATTTTCATAAGCTAAGTCAAAAAAGTATTAGCAATGCTTACAGCAACTGGCTTGACCCATTGGAGGGTTAATTGTTACAGAGAGATCAAGTAGCAAAGGTTAGTGAAGTCAGGTCAATCTCAAACAGCTTTGAAGCCATCAAGTATCAATTTTGAAACATTTTTCCACAAGCCAAAGCAATCAGGTCCTTGATTTGGTTTTCCAAATGTATCTACTGTACTTACACAAACACTGCTAAAAGCCTTTACCTGCCAGGTAACACACACAGTCAGAAACATTACCATAGCATGGTAAAGTGTATTTCAGCATCTGTTTTGACAGGCTTTTAAACTATGGCAACAATGTAGCTTATTAGATTGAACTAACTGAAATACTTACAATAATAAAAAATAATATCAACATAAATTTTAAAAGATAATTGAAGTTGAGTGATAGTAGACCAATATAGTATATAATAGTTCACTTCTGTTTTGAACTATAATTGTCCTGACATTGCCTTTCACTGTATTAGGCCTGAAATTATTTATCTTTTAATTTTTTCTTTAGGTATTGAGCTATTGGCTGACAATAATTTTAATATTTTCAACCTGCACCAAGAAATTTTAGAAGATGCTGAAAATATTTTTAAAATGTTACTTGTAGCCTAGACTGCACAGTACATTAATTATTGGTTAAAAATAAAACCACAGACCCCAAAACAAAAGATAAAATACACACAAACATTCTTGCACACTACATCCCAGGAGAATAGAACAACTTAAACCTGTTTAAACCTATACTTGTCATAGGATGCCAGAGGCTACCTCAGAACAAAAGAAAATAGAGAAGGACTTAAATGAGAAAAGAAATACTGACACGAAAATGTACTCATCATTTAACAAACAAGCAGCAAGAAAGAGAGGGAGGGGACAAGGAGAAATACAGAAAGAGAGCAAGAAAAATATCAGCATCACAAAGCATTATGGCCCTCAGCAATCACAAACCAAAACGAGACATGTCTTGGCAGATCATTCAATAGTTGTGTGTGTGAGGGAGAGGCTCTGTATGACAACAATGGGAAGGGGAGGCCGCAGTTGGCTACAGTACATACCACAATGTGGGTTGGGCTAGCACAAACTGAGACATGCTGTTAAAGGAAAGAATGAATGCCAGGTTTAGTGTCCAGAGATGGTGGAGTGGCTAACATTTATGACCTTGCTGTCACCCCCTTTTCCAATGCCCTCTCAGTTTAGATTGAAAATTGGTTTTGAAAACACATAGAGAGGAAAAACTGATTAAGGCAATAAGCTATGCCAGAGTGGATTTCAGTACACCATGTTTTGTGCTTATGAGAAAGAGAATGAGTCACAGTTAAATACAAGCTGTTCCCCCACTGATCGTGTTAAGACTTTGCTCAGGATAATGAGTTTTTTATGAACGTTGAAACAACAATGATACAATATAAAAACAGAGAAAATATAAGGTAAAAAAAAAACATACTTGTATGACCTAAAAAATACATTGAAAAAGAAAATCACATAAATGTCTAGTTTCCTTTAAAAGATATGCAAGAAATCATTCCATGATAGCTTTCAATATTCACTGAAGTCTCTCTACTTCTGTGTTTGCCCATAAAAGAGTTAAACTATTAGAAATATTATAGGCACACAAATTTAAGGAGATAAAGAGACTTAATTGCTAAAAAACTGGGGAAACACTTAAGTTATAGTGGGAGAAGTGGACGAGGACAGAGTGCCTATTCCAACATTCAGTGTCTTAAGGCTATGTATTAGAAGACTCAGTTCTTGTGGGGGGTGGGGGGCGTTAAAATCCCCAGCCTTACTCTGAAGTGCCTGCCAGGTTGTGAATATCTCCCTTTCCCCATCTGTTACCGATGGCACTCACCCACTAAAAGCTGGAGGAGGGTGAATTGAGGAAAACACTGGTAGGGGGGAGACAAGGGTCTTTGCCCAGGCAAATTAAAAATCTAATTATCCTCCATTACAAGCCGGGAGCGCTCTAAAGCAGATGAGATACTGATGACTTCTACAGCCAGCTGTTTGGTCGCTGTATGGAACAATAGAGCCATAAAAGAGGGAGTGTTCCCGACTGTGCAAGTGCGTGTGTTTTGGTGTGTCGGGAAGCAGGGGAATTTCTGAGAATGAATATATGCTGGGGGGGAGGTGCATCGGATTAAGCTAAAGACCGAAAGGATAATGATGTTCTCTTTTGCTTAGTAAATATGTTTTTGTTCCTTTGTTGGCGCCTCTCCAAGCTCTCTGTTGTTGTTTTTTATGATGTTGCTGTCATTGTGCGACAAGGGTGTTTTTGTTTTTTGCCAAATTCTCCTGTCTGTCCTTGTAATCCAAGGGATTTTTAAACTGCAGTTATTAGAGTGCACCAGAGCCCATTGTGTAATAGTGTGGAGAGGAAAAAAATTAGAGGGCTCCCAATTCATGTCTGCCATTGGTGCAGAGCAGTTGTTCACAAAAACAGGGGGAATCTTGTTCTCTTCATCTTCAGTTATTTTTTGCTGTTATTTATCACTGTTTTAAAAGGGACAGAAAAAAATGGAGAGTAGGAGCAGAATACAACAAATGTCCTTATCTGCAATCGCACTCGGTATTCCCTCATCTCAAACTCTAAGCTTCGTGAAATGTATTAAAAAAACGGCTGGTGGGGTGTGATTCGATCCTGTGGCCCTCTTCATCCCAAACTGATACTTTACCCATTGACCAACCAAGCCCCCCGTTACAATATATTAAAATCTAATAATAGTAAAATTAGTTGATTTAATAATTCAGTAAGTGGATAGAAACTATTCAGCAACTCATCTTTAGTAATACTGCTTGAAGCTCCTTAAATGTAAAAAATACTACTACTACTATTAAATTAGTTTGTCAATAAAAGTACATAATTTTGAATGCAGATGCTAAACAAGTAGCTATTAGGCCAGTGACACGGCAACTGGAAAATGTGATAGTGTGTATATGTGTAAAATGTTTTACATATTTACTTTTACTTTTACTTTTACACGTAACAGAACTTGCTATGCTGACCTGGGTGGGTGATACAGGACAATAATATATGTCCACATATGTATTATATATGTCTTCAATGTCCAGGTATGCAATACTAGCAGTGTCATGTTCTGCTGTGAGTGAGAAGCCATTGTGCTGTAACACTCACAAACACACACAGTGTGCTATTCATCTCTGCCTTCATGTTCTGTCCACTCATAACAATTGGGCTCTGACTGAAAAAGTTCATTTTGTTGAACCAAGGAAAAGGATTTTGGAAAGAACATGTGAAAACAAGATTATAAACAGGTGGATCTGTGTTGCTTTGTGCTAAAAAGAATGCAGAAAAGAACTAAAATCCTCAAAGCATAAAACACATTTTCCAAAGTGCACTGTTGTTCCATCTTCAAGTCCTCTGGGGAAAGGTAGAGAGAGGACTGAGGATGAAGGAAAGAAGAGGCAGAGGAAGAGGTTGAAGAGCAGTGAGGCAGTGCGGGGGAGGTGTGAGCACATCTATACAAAAGCCTGAGTACACTGATAGAGGCGGGCAGGTTGCTCACTATGTAGATATAAGCTTCAAATATAAACTAACTTACAAGGCACCTTGTAAACAGCTGTTTGGGTGCTGACTCACATCTGATCTGTGTTGTGTGAATGGTTAGGGGCTATTAATCAGAGGATTAAACAGAGCATTGGGTATTTATTACATCATGACAAACTCTTAAAAGGGCCAACTACTGTTCATATAGTACAGTGGTGTCGAAGACAACAGCGTCATTTCTATAGTAAACAGGAGATTTGCTGGAAATTACAGAGTGCCTGTGAAAGAGAATTTCCAGAGAATACAGCAAACCACTCACTACATCTCTTCCTGCAGCTGCAACACAAGCTCACATGCTGCAAACACAGGGTGAAGGAAGTCTCTTAACAGATAGAAACATCCTCCCTCTCCACACCAATTCCTCTCCTGCTGTTGCAATGCATTTAGCAAGCCACGTGTGCTGCCAATCCACCCCATTGTCCCCAGTTACTGAGAGATGGGGCACAGCGACAGATTTAAGCAGCGTGCCTCCAAAGAGGACAAAGACAATTTAGCATTTGAAGGGTTAAATATGCATGAGAGGCCGAAATAAGTAGGCAGAGGGGGGTACCACCATTGTATGACCCTCTCTTCAACCCCTACAAGCATGCACACACTTTCTGCCCTTGAGTAACAGATGGGAGAATGTTAGCGGAGGCGAACAGTGAGCTCCCCCTTCTCTCTTCTGTCACCCTCACTCCCAAGGACAGCTGGGAGGCAGACATTCCTTCTTCTCAGCTTTCAGAGGAAAACAAAAGAGTGTGTGGGGCCCCTCCTAAACACACGTGCATGTGTTCGGATGCACACACACAACCTCCACCCCCCAAAAAACTGTCAATGCAACTGTGGGCTGATCATACATCAACAGCATGAGTCTGCCAGCTAGCAAGGGTATGAGCACTGAGCCTGGGACATTTGTTGAAGGTGAAAGTCTTGGAGATAATCCAAACCCTGTTTTCCATGGTTAGTGCACTGATGTGTTACTATCAGACCTACTTGTAAGAAGCGTAAGCCTGTTAAGAGCTGTAATAGTGGGGAAATACTATGGAAGTGGAAAAACTGCAGTAAGACAAACTCATAGTGTGCAGCTGACTATTCTTTACTGGACAAGTAACAAATCTGTACCAGCTTGCTTGGCAGAACTGGCTCTCCAGACAACACTGTGGTTCGGAGTAAGAAGTCAGTCATACTGCAGAGAAAAACAAGATTCATAACACACAAATTACTGTTTATTTCTCTCATGTTAACATAATAGTGTTAGTAAAGTATTTCAATAATGCAGTCATTGTTAAAGACCAATGTCCATCAATACTATAATGAAGCCCAAGTGGAATTTGATAGAGCAACTGATGAAACAAGTCACCAAGAGGGAACAAATGGTGCCAGCATCTGTAGCCTTTAACACATGCAGCCTGCTCTGCAGAGAGAGCTGGTCTGACAGTTGTTGTGTGTCTTACATTTTGCATAACAGTGGGTTCTCACATGCTAACGTGCTGTATGTTGAACAGACAATATAGATCCCTGCAGATTTTCTTAACAAGAAACAACTTAAATTATGTTTTAATCATAAATGGAAGCTGATCAAAGAAAGTACTTGCAGATACTGCATTTAAGTTTGCTCACATTGATGTTGCTATCAGTTAATCCTGCTAGTAAGGTCATCCAGGGGACAATTCAAGTAATTTTTTATGGGCTGTTTGGCTTTCCTGCATAGAGCCCAAACAGTCAATCTATTTCTTAATGAGCACAATTGCGAGCATATGAAAAAGTGAGTGTACCAAATACATAGTCCATACATACATCAGTGTGCATTAGTTTGTGATGGACTACATGCATTATGTTAAGTTGTAATGTGGTTTATGGACAAAAATGATCAAGAAATTGCCATTTATTGATATGACTAGGTCAGTTTTACTGAAAGGAATCGAAAGGTAATTAGCAACGGCTTCTAAAAAGCATTTCCATAAAAAGAAACAATATTCTAGGCAAGACATGAACACATGTATAGACACGTAATACAAACTGTATAATCATATTAACTAAAGTTTAAAAGAGTACGGAGTACGGTTTATGTTGTCGGCTAGACGTTGAAGGGAGCAAACACTTTCTGAACACAAACATAGATTTAAAACTGTCCAAAGCCTGGATGGGACTGTTGCCAGCATTAATATTAAGGTAACTTCACCAACACTTCTTTGTAACTTTTCGCTGGGTAAACAACTGTCTGCAAAACAGAAAATGTATAATGTGCTATACTGTAGTATTACTAAAGAAAATGCTGTAATTTTGAGACCCAAGAATCTGTGTAATCAAAAAGATGAGTCAATTGTATGCACGCTAAATTCTAGGGGCTAGTCATGTAAAAATGATACAATAAATGATACAAATGATCATTCATAAAGTTATGAAATGTAGTGTGCAGCCATGCACCAACAAAAATGTTTCAAATCCAGTTTTAGTTATGAATGCTGGTCAGACTAAGGGAGGTATTTAAATATATCTTTGAAATCTCATAGCATGTGATGGGGATTCAGTATTGTTGTGAAATCTAATATAAAGTAAAAAAAAATCTATAATTTAATCTACTGTCCTATACAATTAGATAAATACAGATAAGGCATACAGAGACACGCAATCTTCTCATAAATCCTGACACAATTATCTAAATGGACCTCAGTGCAGCCCTCACAAAGATCTTTGCCATTTGGGTGCTGTTTGTTACAGAGAGCTGTTTACAGATGATGTAATAAGGACAGAGGGCATTAGAGTGAAGCTAAGCCGACTGGCCACTAAATATCTCAACACTCCTGACCCTCTCATAGACTGATTACTGTTTAAGAGACTGGACAGTGAAGAAGAAAAAGAAGAAAACATATACGCAATGTTGGTTAAGACAAGACACTGGAAATTAAAGTGGAAATCTAGCACAATACTATTGTTTTCAAGGATGGAAGCTTCAGGGGTTATGTTCTGAATCAAACTCTATGCTCTGACTCCTCTCTAGAGGACAAAGAACTAAGAATTATCTTTTGTTGTACGTCATACCCTCTACCTATTTACAATTTCTGTGAAACATCCATTAAGGAATTCCCTAAGAATTGCCTAAAAAGAAGACAGCAATAAGAGATCAATTTCTACAGAAATACAGAGATTGTTAAAGAGAAGCAGCTGTATAACACGTCCACCCATGACAACGGGCAACACAAGTGAGGCAGGATAACACATGCAGAACCCAGCCCTGTGTAAAATGAAGTGGTTTACTTCATATTCCAGTTGATTTGTTGCCAAGAAGTTTTAATGTGAAGCCTTGGATAGGTTAGCTAGTAACCGAGTAGCATTTTTAAAGAGGGCTTCTGACTAAGCTAAAGATAAGTAATTATAAAAATTCAAACAAGAGATAAAGAGCTTTTAGGTGCTGCTTTGCAATAGGTGCTTTGCTTTGCCCTATTCCACTGTCTTGTAAGACCTGTGGCATGCTGAGGCATGAAAATATGCACTCAGTACTCTACTGCATCAGGTGATAGGTGATTGCCACGCTGACCAGTGATATTTCAGTGCTGCCATTGTCCTTAACTGGTAGTCACATATTACATTACTAAAACTCTTGTGGAATTTCATAATGTGTAAGCTATACATTTCTGTAGTTTGGAGATACAGTTTTAAGATAATGCTAATGCAAGTCAAACAGACACTTCTTCTGCTTCACAGCTTTTACTGTGAAACAGCTGCAGGAAGTGGAGCTTATTTGTCAGAATGTCAGTAAACAACAAGTACTACTAAAGGGTCTACAGTCCAGGATAGATGTTTTTCTGTGCATTTTGTTACAGGATCAGATTGCAGTTTAAATTTTTGTGTGATAATTATAAAAGCCACATCATATACCTAAGGCCAAGCCTTCAGCCTGTTATAAAGAAATCACCTCACCCAGTTGCACTGCTGAAAATCTTAATTGCTTCACCTGCGTCATAGGATATGATCATGGTTTCTCACAGTCTGTCACAGGATGTCTGTGTGTGGATGTCTTGGTGATTGGCAAAGTCAGCATATGTGTGTAGGATGCTCAGTGCCGGTGTGTATTCTTATGAAATTGTTTGAACAGGATGCTGCTGTTGACTAACTGTGTGACGAAAAATCAGCCCACACTGTTTCAGTGGGCCTAAAAAACACAGATCAAAGAGGAGGTGAGAAAGGAATAACAAAAGACGAGACAGATGAATAAAAGTCGGGGACTGATTTTTTTTCCAGAAATGAAAGAGATGAAGATACATGTTTTGGCCAGATTTTAAGGAGACAGCTTGACAATGACAAACACAATTAAAAAAAATAAAATATATATATATATATATATATATATATATATATATATATATATATATATATATATATATATATATATATAAAGGATGCTATAACATATGAAGATGGTCAAAATGCACAAGACAAAAGACAAAAAGTGACGAAAAATTATGAAACAAGAAAGAACAGAAGCAAAAGGAACAGAAGACAGGAGAGACTAGGGGATATATTTAGCAGCTCATTAGTCAGAGATGTCCTCTACTCAGCAGGCTGGTCCCTCAGATGAGGCCCTTTGGAAATCGTTATGACTGCCTGCTGCTTCAGACAACCACACACACTTTACTGGAAAACAATTTACAAACTGCCTCTCCTCTCTCCAGCCTTAATGTAGCTTTAAACAAAAGATCAACGGCTTTTGGCTTGTCCCTTCAGGGGTCGCCACAGCAGAACGTGTTCCGCACGTCGATTTGGCATGAGTTTTTACGCCGGATGCCATTCCTGCAACACCACTCCAATTTTCTCCTGGCTCTAGACTGGCACCAAGGTCTCAATTGGTGGATGGGTGGAACCACACCTTTTGTGGTGGGATTTGAACCCGCAGCCTTCTGCATTCCATCCCAATGCTCTACCAATCAGCTTTGAACAAAGTGATGCAAGTGCATAGATTCTAATAATGCATAACTGCATGAACATGACTGGATTAAGATGAAAAAGAAAGATAGCACAGTTAGAAATTCAACTGCATTTACTTATTTAATTTATTGAGTTATCAGTGTTGACCATTGGTGTCCCTGGTGTTACTAGTGCCATCACTTCCCGTTTTGACATTTATCAACCTTTAATATAGTGTCTGTCATCAGTGGAGACAGTGTGTTGTCCAAATAAAGCTCACACAATCCTACAACCCAAAATATAATCTATGCATCAGGAAAGAAATGTTAAGACTAACTTCCATAACAGTAATACTCAATCAAAATATGATCAAATAAGAGTAAAAAAAATGAAAATGACATCCTATGCAAAGCTTGTAGTAATGCTAAGATGCTAATAATAATCCTGGCTCTCTGGGTTCTCCACAAAGCAATTGAACTGTCTGGTCAACTGTTTAAAGTGAATAAAATGGTCTTGTGTCACCGCTTCACAATGCAATATTTGTTTTCATGGAGTTTTTCTTTGGACAGCAAGGTGTTTAAAGTTTCCCTTTAGGGTGTGATTGGGTGGGAGAGCTGTTATATTACACAGGGTGAGAGGAGAGAATTATGGCTCAAGTGATTAACAAACAAGTAATAAAAGCGAAAGGCTGATGGATTTGACCAGACTACAGCTAAAGGGCTCTGGTCTCACCTGGCTAATAGCTGGAGCCTTAAAGACAGAGAAAAATGAGAACTGAGACATCATAGTAATGAGGCTGGGCTGTGCTCAATATAATCTGTAGCACGCGCGTGATACATATATATATACACACACACACACACACACACACACACACACACACACACACACACACACACACACACACACACACACACACACACAGTAGTGAGTTAGCAGTCCTAATTGCAGACTAGTGATCTAGTGAAGCTGCAGCTTTTAGTGGTTTGGTCCATGGCTATCAACACCCCCCTAAAAGCCCTCTTAGTTCTCACATTTCAGAAAGAAGCCTGTAGTCAACGTATTGCTTTACTCTTGCCTGCTGGCAAACTGCTTTGCTAACAGGACTTCAGGGGACTATTTTGAACAGTTAATTGCACAGGGCCCATTGTTTCGCTCCCTCGGCTTGTGCCGTTTGTAAACCCAGTTTATCTAGCAAACTTTCTGAGAGGGGTGGGTACAAACAGTGTGCAGGCACAATATGACTGTACACACACAAACACAGTTTTGTTTAGCTACAGGAACAAATAGTTTCAAAGACTCCAGCAGTTTGAAGTTGCCAGAAGTAGGGCATGGCCCATTCAGATATTTTCCTCTGTGGTCAGAGCAATGACGCTGGCTAGCCACCAAAGTCTACTCTGTTATTAAAGAGAAGACTGTGTTGCTGAGTTTTTCCTTGAGCATCTTGACTTTGAAGAAAACACCCTCATATCAATCTGGATCTGCCTCATTTTTATAAAATATATATATATATATATATATATATATATACATACACACACACACACACACACATATGGGTATTCAACAGAATGAGAAAACTCTTTTACTACTACTACTCAAGTCAAGAATGTACAATAGTTTGTCAGAAACAAATCTCAGTGGAAGGAGGACAGGCAGTCTGTCTTTCTTGCTCCCCTTTCCCACTGCTCACTTCTTTACACCCCATGACTCCACTTTTCTTCCAGGCCTTGGGAAAGCCCTTTCCCATTCCCACACATGAACATACATAAACAACACTACCACAGAGAACACAGCAGTCTTCTTCGTGAGAGACTTTTGGTCCTCACGGATTCTTTCATGTGTACAGCCCAACTTCACAGCACAAACTCCACAAGAATGTTCAAAATATTTTTGCAAGCTGACATAGAATACAACAGAAAACACACTGTGGGACCATGTCAAAAACCCTTTGGTTCTCCAACTTCCTATCTTTGCTCTTTGTGACTCACTGTCTAGGCCCACTTCCTCTGAAACAAACCACAAAGGCTAACTATAAGGAACTCACACCATATAAGGAACTAAAGTCCATTCAGCTAACATTAGTGGGGTGTCAAACTTAGAAGAGAGATGAATCAAGCAATATTTGCACTCTGTCCTGAAACTCATCTAAATTGATGCCATCAATGACAATGTTTTATTTGGCATGTTGCTAATTTTGGAAAAACAGGCTAAAATGTAATCACATGTAGTAATCACAAAGACACATTCAAGGGAACTGTTTAAATTAGTTCAGCAGATACTATGGTGCTAATCTTGTTTACAACAGCTAAAGAACAGATAAAAAAAAGTAATGACTTGGACTTTAGATGTTAAGAGTACCCCAGCTCCAAAGGGCTTTGTGACAATTTCCTAACACAGCATATTAAACAGCTATTCTGTCCCTTGTTCAAAGAAGCAAAAGTTGGAGCAAAGTGCTTTAACCTTTACTGTTATTCATCCTGTCTCTCCATCTAATTTCCCATCTGTTGGATTTGAAGCTTTTTCGCTTTTCGCTTTTTCTGGAATGCAAAATGCTGTACAGTACATTTTTCAGTATTTACTGTATTAACTTAGTGCTATTTATTCATCTGGAATATGCCCTTCATTAGAGATGAAATTTCATATTCAAGACAATTTCCAGAGCAAGTTACATTGCTGAAACATGTCAAAGGATTACCTCTGTTGAACCATATTTGGTGAGGAGAAAATACTGTGTTACACCATTTTAAAAAGCTAGAACTCTTGATCTGTGAGTAAGAATAAATACTACTGTGTGTTATAAGGAAGTACAATATTTGTATTACAAATACACAGCTATGACAACATCTCAAATTAACCTCTGTATTGTCAAAAGTTCATGCACAGGGTCATTATGAAAACAAAGCTATTTAGTAACCAACCAGACAGTAGATTGTTCATAAATATAGTTGTCTTTAAACAAGCCCTTTAAAAATACTCGTATCATTGAATTCTAGAAATGATCTTTTCCCCATCACTAGATATTCTTAGGTGCACTGTCATCTTTGCATAATACTAGTGTCACGAACATTGACAATGCATTGTTTTTTCATACACTGACTTGGAAAATGTTTAGGTACAACCTCACATAGAGCATAACATCCAAAAATAACTACAATATGTAGAGTAAACACAAAGACAGAATTTCAAGCACACCTGTGAGCACGCAAGTGCGGGTGTACTTGCACACATTGCATACTCTGCTTGTACACAAACGCACGCACGCACACACACACAGACATATTCAGTACACAGAGCAGTGGGTTGGAGGTTTGAGGACAATTTTATTTTGTATTGGTAGAGTGAGAGTGTTGGATGCAGAACATAAGCATGATACCAACCCCTCTGGACATAATATGATTCACGTGTGTTACATAAGACAGAGAGACACAATCCTACTACTGAGGATACACTTCTGGATCCTTGGTAGTAATGTCCTCCTCCCTTGCCAATCTCGCTGTCTCTTTGAATTCATTCTGTTGCCATTTCTCATATTTTATACACACATTCATATCATTTAATGCACTAATAAAAAAGCAAATCAATTAACACTTTAAAAAACACTGAAGAGCCTTATATAAACCCCCCTCCACCCCAACATACACAGTCTGCCTGCTGTCTGTGGTAAAGACATTTGCCGAATTTCCGAATCTAGGTAGGAGGCAGCATGGCAATTTATGTTGGCGAAAGGACTGGAAGTTGGGTTGGAACTGCAGGAAAGCTGACACTAGTGACTGGGTTTTGTGACAAAAGAAACAAGGGCATAAGATCTAAATGTCCTGAAGAAATGATGCCTTTAACTTTCATGTGTGAAGCTAATTTTCTTTCATTAGATAACAATCGGTTCAATTTTAAAACTCATACCTCACATTCAAGCATAATGCGATAAGATTACACATTGAAATAAAAACCTTAGGGTTGTTGTGGGGAAATAAATAAAGCTGGCAAGCTGTGCTAAAAGCTCTCAGAGGACACTAAATGTCATAGTTGATTAAAACACTATGACAGCAAGCTGACCACAGACAATATAATCTCTTTCACTCAATAGCAGAGGAAAAATATGACTCATTACAGAAATTAATGGATTCACATAGTGGATGGGTGGGATTGAGCTTTCAACTGCCTCATGGAGGCAGAGCAACCTGACCGACCCAAGTGTTAAGGAAACCAATTTCAACAAACTGACCCAGGAGACGAGGGGAAAATAACCTCAATAAATTCACAAGAGAGATGTCGGTTTAGTAAGTATGTATCATGTGGTGGCAAAGACAGAGAGAAAGTGTGTGTGCGAGTTTGTGTTTGTCTATGCCTTACCTGATGCGTGACCATGAGGGAGCAGGGTGAAGAGGAGGAGAACTGCGGAGGCAGCCAGCCTGTTGGCTAGAGAGGAGAAGGAAGAAGAAGAAGAGGAGGATAGGGCTCTCGTATAAAACGCTACCATTCCATCGCACATTTTTTCCTCTAACAACCAGCGAGCGTCCTCTACGGCTTAACCTGTCCAGGACACAGAGAGAGCAAGGGATAGAGAGGGGGAGGGAGAACATGGATTATTATCAACATTCAGCAGGGATTATGTAACTAAACACAACACAGAGAGATGAGATGGTATAGAAAGAAATATAGCATTATAAAGAGGAAGATAAATATCAAGTGACTAAGGAACAGCCTTCTCTGTGTCATTCATTATCAGTGGGTTTACTAAGAAGACACATGTATATTTGTGTATTTTTCAAATACCATCCTACCATTCAAGCCACCCCAAAACATCACAGACAGACTCTCCTTTTAAAAACCACTAGTCTCAGGAGAAGCATGAGAGCTTCTCTCATCTTCACTCAATGAAGATTTAACTATTAAAACCAGCGCTTACACTCAGCTGCTGATGATGTACCAAGGAAACAGATCCCTGCTGCTTTTTAGACAGCCGCAGGGAGAGATGCTAAAAATGTGCTAGAGAGTAAGTCAGGCCAAAAACAAAACAGTGATTAGAATTGAAACTTTTGAAAGATTTATGATGGACAGGATAAGAGGTTTTCCAAGGTGATGAATTTTACTGTAGTTTTTTAGCCCCATTCACACATGCATTGAAATTTTTCTGGCTTTGTCTGGAATGGGGTGTGTGTGAGAACACAAATGTAAGAGTGAGACGGTCCTTACATTGTCTGTACTTTATATTTTGAGTTAGTACAATGTCTGTATTGCTGTAGTTATAATTGAGTTATAATTTTAAAAGGACTTTACAGAGTAATGGTGAATAGATGCTATACAGCAGTCTGCTTATATGTGATGATATTCTGCTATATGCTAGATTTTTATATGCAACATAGTTTGAACAAATATTTTAAACATAAGACAATGATATCAGGTACATCTTTCTGAAATATCCCCCATACTTTATACATTATTCAGATGGCCAATATGCTGTATAGGCAGATGGCTAATGTCTTAAACACAAAATCAAATTAAATGCAAATTTAAATGATTTTCTCTCAGTCAACTGTCAAACACCAGTATATATTAGAAAATAAAAATTGGAAATAAAGACTTACTCTGAGGCACCTTTAAATAGCAAACACAGGACAGAAGACAGTCAAATACACACAAAAACACACAACAAAAAAATCGTCTCCACAATCTCTCTTCATGACCAACTTTACCAACTTTACTAACTACAATGCATTTGTTGGTTTATTGGGGGAATACAACAAGACACACGCTATCATTACACAACTGAGATGCAGGTGCTACTTCATCCCAGAGAGACTGGGATAAAGTAGCACTAGCTGTGCGTTTCTAGTGTATTCGCTGGCTGGTAGGCAGCATATCCTCAAGAAAGGGCAGAGGGCCCATTACAGTTACACACAGCTGCTGAGGTAATGACTACAGTAATGGCTTGACTGCATTTAGAGTGCTGTAAATTAAATCCTAGATCTGACGCTTGGCCACTTGCAATGCCACGTATAAGACCTAGAGCTACTGTCATGAGGGAGATGATATAAACACATACACACTATACTGGGATGCTGAATCAACTGGGCCACATCAGGGCCAACATAAAACTTATTATTCTAGATCATTTAAATTGGCAGAAACATTCTAACATATACAAGCTGCAGGATCCCCTACTGTCTCCCACTTTTTCTTTTAATCTTCATAAGCAAAATGAAAAAGTACCTGCATGTGGCACAGACCAGTGGGAGAGAGTGACGTCAGTTAGTTTTGGCAGGACAGTTTGGGTACCACACTGAGCCAAAGGGCAGACAGTCAGAAACACATGCAGGGGACCAACATGAAAGACCATAGGGAGAAAGCAGAATTAGCTATTTAGCTCTCACACAAGAACATTTGAGAAAAGACAGAGTCGTTATCTCTGACTTAAGCTACCCCACAAAATACAGCATTGCAATTACTTAGAACAAGATGGCTCAAATCCTTAAATAATATTTTGTGAAATGTCTACGTTATGTCTGAGTTATGACTACGTTAATGATCTAAATTAACTGATAACACGACAGGCAGTCTGACAGCAAAATCATAAGAAATTCTTAAGGTTTAAATGTCAACATCTATATGCAACATGTGGGATTTATCTTTGACAATACCAAAGGTGTTCACCTTAACACATAACAATAAAGAATGTTCTGCCCTAATTAAGCTTTTGAAGTAGAGTTTCTGTTTCTTGGAAAAGGCGTTTGTATTAAACCACATAAACACTTCCTGGTTGCAGATGCATGCAGATGGGTAACACAAGCTTACCCAAAATCACTTATGACTTGTTATGACATTGGTGTATGTAGAGGTAAAGAGTACATATTGAAATAACTTTAAGAAAGTAAGACATGAAACACATTCACAAAGATGTTGCAAGAGACAAGCACTCCTCAGCTTGGCTTAATACAGAATAACAGGACAACTGTCTTTTTTCATGCCAAATAAAGAAGATTCTGTGTTAGTTTCATTAAATATATTTGAAGGGGGAAAAAAAAATCACATGATGATTTAATGCCGAAACTGTGTGGCATGTGGCTTAACTAGTCACCATAATCAGTATGAACACTGACTCCAAACTTATAAAGAACAATGCATTCAGTAGTGTTGGGGCATGACTAGCCATCTCACACAACTGGTGTTGCCAGTTCTAGTTTGCAGATGGAGGGGTAAAGAATAGCGCGTACACAAATATACTGCTCTCAGTCAGATTAGGAGAACAGAAAACAATAGCTGCCTTAAGAGGGAGCTACAACCAGAATGATGCTGATTCCAAACTGTCCACTAGTAAAAGCTATGTTGGAGAATTCTAATAACCTAATGGTTAAGGCACGTGCCACATGACCGCAATGTTCTGGGTTTGACTCTGGATAAGGACCTTTGCTGCATGTCATACCCCATCTCTCTCGCATATGTTTCCTATCTGCTCTCTACAGCTATTTCAAATTAAGGCAAAAAATCCCCAAAAGAATCTTTGGAATAAAGAAAGCACAATGTTGTTGAAATGAAACAAGATTATCAAGATGTTCTGTTGCCATCATTGTCGACTTTAGCCCTATTTCTGTCCATTTTAAAATGCAATCAAAACACTTCTGTTTAATGTTCTGGTGATAAAGTATCTAAGACTCAAAGAATTGAAACAATTTAGTGTGGATGTGATGGTTCTCTGTTCTTGAATAATGTAAGGTCAATACGTTTGGAAAAACAATGCATTTTACAGACCTAATCAGAAAAACAACTTACGTCGATTGTTAGTTGCAACTTTAAATAACATTTATAAAAATAGAAAAGCTATTTTTAAACTGTCTAGACCTATGTTTGAGCTCACACACTTAAAGGGGAGGTTTTAACAACATTAATACTTTGTATGTTATATCCTCCACTTCAGACACCAGTGAGACAACAGCCAGTCAGCAGGCTGGGCTACTGCAGTTTTTCAGCTGCCTGGGGCTCCTGGAATGCAAAGGGAGCCAAGGGGTGCAGCAGCTCAGGCATGTGTCTGGGAACAGAGAGCACTCAGTGTGCCAAAGAAACAGCCGAGAGGAGATTTCCACTCGATAGGCTAATGCTACTGCTGCTGGTAGAGCCAGTCTGGGCCTGCAGAAAGAGTCCAGAGACGGTGCTCTACATGGCCTCACAGAAAGAGCCCTTTGTTTTAAAATATTATGTCGAGTTAAGACCACAGTCTCTGAGCATCCCTCTGTAGTGCTCCAAGAAAAGAGGTAGAAACAGAACATTAGAAGAAAGAGGGAAGAAAACAAACCAAAGCAGAAACACACTAAAATGAGAGGAAAACTGTCAAGTGTTATGACAGCTTATGGTGAAAGGCAGGAAAAACTGAGAACAGGACTGAAGCCAACATGTTCTTATCTTTAGTCACAGGATGTTTTCTATGTCGTCAAACAGAAAAAGCCTCTGAATGCTGGACCAAGAGAATCATAAAACTCTCACTGCAGTTTCACAAAATCACAAAAGCAGTAAATTGAGAACCATTAAAGCGGCACACCATATATCTCCTAGTTGTGGAATACAGTTTGTGTACAATGTAAAAAAAACTAAATAAGTCAATTCCAACAATAGGAGTCAAAGAACCCATAAAAGTAGGACTCTGTCATGCACAATAACAAGGTAAAACAAACACTGGATATTGCTGAATGCTTAACACAAGTTCACTGTGATTCACCATACTCTTTGGTCAGTTTTTCTGTTTGATCAAGAAAACACTGCTTCAAGTGACAGTGGGTTAAGGGATACTTGTGCTGAAAAGAAATTGGCAATATGAAGTCATTCTTCAAGAACAATACATTCTTGTGGTTCTGGGTTCTCAAATGTGAAAATTGACTGTTTTTTATGGTCCTGTGTTAGAATAGATCAAATGTTATGGGGTTTTGAACAACATATTTCATGACAACACAGAATACTTTGAGAGACATTCTTTCAGTTTTTATACAGTTTTTTTATAGGTCCAACCTCATACAGTAAGCTATGTTTTCATACTGTCAACATAAACTCTTACAATTTGTGATGCATAATCATTTGATAAAACAACATCTAACACGGCAGACAAAGCCCTTTCTTTAGAGGGATGTTTGGTTGGTTGGAAATGTATAATTGATAATTCCTCTCAATTGTAATGACTGACAACAGCTCATATTTGGACGTCCTGCCCTTTGCTCAGTGCCACATCTTACCTTAGCATGTCAACAGGAAACGACTCAAACTTTTACTGCAACAATAGTGCGAGGGGGGGAAATTACAGTGTTACTTATATCTGAGGAAAGATACGACACAATCGAACAAATGTATCCGTTGCAACTGTTTCAAACATAGTCAGCTGCCATCGTATCAGCTGTAAAGCAGAGTCACACGCTTCGACACGTGCAACTGTACTGTGAGCTATTTAAACAAAGAGTGTGGCAGGGTTGCCGACAATACACCCTCAACGACGGAGGTGGAAAAACACACGCACAAAACCAATGCGGTCTTACGATCGTTCATTTGTTATTACATTTACACACCGTCGTTGATTGGAAAATAATAGGACGGCAAAGCTTTATCGTGGCAGCGCTTTTGTTACACTGTCGTTCACATGACCAAAACGTTACTGTAATACAGCAGCAGTACCGCGGTTATATGCTAGATAGGACTACCGAGCTAGCGTCATTTGAGCCGGTATTCTGTTGTACTGTATCGATCTAGCACTTTGTCAACCTGGAATATTGACTCTAACTAAATTTTAACTATATCCAGCCATATCCATTAGTGTAGACATGCTACGATCAAAAAGGGTTACCGTCACGACATTTAACGGCATGCTAACGTAACGACACAAATAGCTTAAATCGACGTTTGCCGCTGTTTACAGTTTGTTAGTTGTCAAACATAAAACTGTCAACTCGGATTTTCTGCTCGTCAAGTTGCTAAAGCTAGCGTAGGAAACAGGCTTGCTGGTAACAACAAATAAGGACGAGCGGACAGAGAAGGAGCACGCTCAGTGGCCTATCTGTCTTTAGCTTGCGGGGGAAAAAACACTTACCAACGTTAAGGTTACAAGCAGCGAGCCCTCCTCTCTCTCTTTCACACTCGAGGCATTGACGGTTGTGTAATGGCAGATACCCCAAGCGAAAACGTGGCAAAATTATATTAAAATATATAAATATATATATATATAACGTTTTCCTCGTCTAGTTCCGTCAGTACGACTCTGTTGTTCCTCGTCCTCGGCTCACAAGCTCTTTCTTTTAGGTGAGCGGAAATACTCGCTGTGAGAACTCTACCAGCTGCCTTGCTCTCGCGCGGTCTCCATGGCTACCTCAGTGAAAGGGCGGGTCCAAATCTGTCAAGACAACCACAAGACTGAACTTCAAAATAAAAGCACAACATTTGCTGGGGAGACAAAAGAATCGACAAAGAGAAATATCCAGCAATGCTAACAACAAAGCAGACAAATGTCCTAAACCATGCACCTACAAGGTGCCCATTAATCCCTGAATTATTTTATATAATCTGGATCTATGATGGCAGATAAAATGACCAAATGCCTGTACAAAGTAAAAAAAACTAACGATATTTGTTCTTATTGACGAGTCACATTTGGATTTCCCAACATATAATGGTAACACACATACTGGAAATTTATACCACTGAAGTATAACATTAATCACATGCCTCCGACCTCCATCTTGTGTCGAAAACAGTTTTTTTTTAAACCTGTTTCAGGACCTTTATTGTTATTGATTATAGGTTATTGGTTATTATTTGTAATAAAATATCAAATTACTTTTACTTTTTATTTCTGGTGTTTCAGTTATCAATAAACAAAAACCCTAAGGATTGGTAATGACAGACTATACCACTATCATTACCATTGCTTAAAATCCTAAATATTATATTGGTACAAAACTTTGCATGCCCCTTGATGAATTAATTTCTGATGAATTAGCATTTGAAAACAAAATCTTTGTTTTAACTCTTTTAGAATAAGGG
The DNA here is from genome assembly GCF_033026475.1 of Channa argus. Classification (NCBI taxonomy): domain Eukaryota; kingdom Metazoa; phylum Chordata; class Actinopteri; order Anabantiformes; family Channidae; genus Channa; species Channa argus. The sequence continues at coordinate 6,373,744 of NC_090213.1, read as the reverse complement.
GATGCAAACTTTTACACTCAACCCTGTATGACTAATTTCAAGCAGTAGTAGTGAAATTCGTACCTTTGCAGTAACAAACAAAGTGGTGCTCTAAATGATTAAATATGCACAAGTGGGTTAAACGTATTCCAAGTTCGTCAGTGTCTAAAAACTGTATCTAAAACCCTAACATTTTAGTCCATTATTACATGATTCTGCATAGTTGCTTACCTTTTATTTTTAATTTAGCTCCCTCTCCAACCTGCACACCACATCCTCTCTCATTGCCCCCTTTTTGTATATTCTACTTTTTGTCACAGATTGATTTGCTTTTACATTTACATTTTTTTATTACAAACATTTTAAAGCCTAGACACTTAAAATTCATTGAAAAAAAAATCGTTCAACATATGCTATGAATCCTGGTGTCCTGGTCATCTAGTGATAACCAAGAGGCATCTTAGGCCAGTGGCTATAGAGAGTAAAATTATACAGCAAGGTGGTCCAGCATTTCATCTAATGTGGTGGACATAGGGTTTCTTTCAGGCTGTCTATCGGCTGTCTTACTGTGTTCATGAGGTTCATCTTTTGATTGTCACGTACTCTGCTGAGATAAAATCATCTTACATGTGTGCAGGAAAGGCTTTATTATCATTTTAAGCCCGGTAAACGTTACAAAGTGGTAATACTCTGTGCCGTTGCTGACATCTAGCGGCTACTTATTCTTCCTACATATTTTACATGTACAGACACACATGTAAAAATTCCTTGGTAGACCATATTTGTTTTACACTAAACAATATGGTATAGCACAGTATGTTATTTATTCTACTGTGAGTGCTTCAACAACGGAGAATGTTATTCTAATCTTAATTATCAGCATTATTATTATTATTATTGATGTTTTTCCGACTTCCGTATTCGGTAGATTTTAGGCACCTAGCTACTTTGGCTTATTTTCAGCTAGAAACACCGATCAAACCCAAACTTTCCGCTTATAAAGGACATTATTGCTTGTATAAGTCTCAAATATCCTTTATGATTTTCAAAAATATTTACACTTTTTTTTTTTAAATCCTTTCACCGTCGCAACATTAACAGTGTGTTTTCTTTTTGGAAATGCCTTTTCTATTTTCATAGAATAATAATAATTTCAATTCTAAATGTCAGCTGACACCAGGCGTCACCTAACAAAAAAAAGGACACCTATATTACGCAGGTCTTGTTAAGTAATTGTTGTTTTTCTTTCAAATACATTTCGCCTTTCTGTTTAAAAAATATATATTTTAAATTATTGTGGTTTTTTTTTATTATTATATGGCGAGTTTTCATTGCGTCACCTCGTTTAAACACCAGAGGCAGCAAACCCTTAACCGGCCCACTCCCCCCTTTTCTGAAATTGTTTTTAAACAGTGGTTGCGTCTAGTTGCTTTGTACTTGGTGTTTGCTGTCGTCGTTTGAGTGCGTCAGAGTTCTGCGGGTATGCATTTTATTTACGTTATGATCAAATACGTCTCTGAGTTATGAGTTAAACAGGGATATAAACGCACTGCAATAGCTAGCAATGAGCTAGCACTCCTTCTAAATGAGGTACCCAGGAGTTATTAGGTTAGACAGTAATTTGACCCGCTGTTTATCGCCGGTCATTTTTTGATTTGAAGACGACTCAGCTGTGTCAGTTGGCCGTTCACACAGTTAAGTAGGACTGTGTCCTTCGATGAGCACTCACATGTTAACCCAACTTAACGTTACAGAATTACCCAAAAGATTGTCCAGGAAATACCTTGCAGAGTGACAATCGTTTATTTGGGCTTCTGTAAAAACTGTGCTCCCGATATTATTGTTTTTCTCCAGATCTTTGTATCTGGGTGAAAGGGGATCTGGGTGATGTGTACTTGTGTACTTTGCTCTTTAGTGATGAAACTGTAAACACACAACACGTCTCTCTAATCACCAAGCTCTCTTTTTGAAGAAAGTCTACTATTTATTCAGTCACATGGTGGACTTGAGAAATGGTTTGTCACATGTGAAATGATGTAATTAGAGGTATATGATTCATATATATGAGCTTGGAATATAGAGATGCACTAAATATTAATATGAGGTCCTCATATAACAGTAAAGACAAAAACGTATTAATAAACAAATTTGTAATGTTTTAATAAATATGATGGGACATGAAAGTTATAAGTAATGACATTTATTTCTTAATGACCTTGGCAGATGCAGACACCATCCCTGTGCTGTGTACCAACAAAACTGAAATAAAGGCCTGAATAAATTGAAAGAACATCCTATTCTGAATAACTAAAATGGCGTACTCACAGATCCGCCTGAAAATTCTCCCCACTGTTCGTTGTCTCTTCGATAAGCCGGTGCAGATAAAAGTAGAGGGACTTGCTCCACACAAACCAGTAGAACTGAGGTCCAAACTGGTTGATGACAAAGGGGTGACTTTCAAAGCCTCTGCCCTGTACAAAGCCGATGAATCAGGCCAGGTGGATGTCTGCCGTGCACCTTCTCTGGGAGGAAGTTTCACTGGAGTGGACCCCATGGGTTTGTTTTGGGCCATGGCACCAGACACACCACACAGTAAATTCCTAAAGAAGACTGTGCTCAGCCCAACACTGGTGAAGATAGAAGCAGTGAATAGAGAGACTGACGAGGTGTTAGCCTCCGAAACCAATGAAAGGGGGTACATGACAGAGGGGATGAAGAGAGTACCCGTGCAAGAGGGCAGAATACGAGGAGTCCTCTTCATACCACCAGGTTAGTGGTGTGCTGTGATTCACTTGATGAGAGCTGTGAAAGATGCATAGAATTTAAAAATAATGTAGCTATTGATTTCTTTTTATTTGTAGGAAAGGGTCCCTTTCCAGGAATAGTGGATTTGTACACGTTTGGTGGAGTCCTAACTGAACCTAGAGCAAGCCTGTTGGCGAATAAAGGTTTTGTTGTTCTGGCTCTAGCCTATTTCGGCTACCAGGACCTACCAAAAAAGCCTAAAAATCTGGATTTGGAGTACTTTGAAGAAGCTGTGAATTTTCTAAGAAGACAGCCAGACGTTAGTATTGGACAGGAAATACATTTTAATTCCAACAAATTAATTTTAATGCCATAGTGCAAGGGTTCCTAATCCTGGTTCTTACCTGGATCAGGTTTATTCAGTCATTCAGAAGCTGGAAGTTACCAATTAACTTTGTTATACCCCACTCCACTATTTGCAAGATTATGATGTTATTTGAAGTTCACTTTGCTGTTAAATTCTATTTTATAACAGTGCCTTATTAATTTGTTAAAGTACAAATTTTATGTTGGTCCATATTTATAAACAAATGCTCTGTCAGTGTTGGCATTTTTGTACTATTTCTAAATTGTTATAATTGTTTCAACTACACTCATATAAGCAAACCTATATTCTAAACAAATGTCTCTCTACAGGTCAAAGGCCCTGGAATTGGCATCATATCGATCTCTCATAGTGGTGGATTGGCTTTAATGATGTCATCTTTCCTCTCAGGGATCTCAGCAACCGTCTGCATTAATGCCTGCAATGCAAATACAGTTATTCCAGTACACTACAAAGACATTATTATACCTGCACTTACCCCTGTCGTGAAAAATATTAAAATCACAGACTCTGGGCTTGTCGATATACGTGATGCCCTACCAGACCCTACCTTAGAAAAGAACAGGGCGTCTTTGTTTCCAATCCAACGTTCCAGCTGCCAGTTCCTGTTTGCTGTTTCTGAAGATGACCACAACTGGAACAGCCCTTTTTTTGCAAAGCAGGCTGCTGCAACACTGAGAAGTCATGGGAAAGAAACCTTTCAGGTGGTTTCTTATCCTAAAGCTGGGCACTTCTTGGAAATCCCTTACATGTCGAATTGTCCATCAGGGTTTCATGGAGCTGTAGGGAGTAATGTGGTGTTTGGTGGAGAGCCAAAAGCCAACGCTGAGGCTCAGCTGGACTTGTGGGAAAGGGTCCAGGAGTTCTTCAAGAGCCACTTGGACAAGAACACTCATTAACAGGCAATGCTGCATCAAGTGTGTCGAGTGTCACAGAATGGTTGCCTTTATCTCTGCTTCAAGAATAACTTTGGTGTTGATCTAAATCATATTTTTAACAACCCTCTTCTCACTTTTAGTATTTGTTAGTGTGCAACATAGGTTTGCATATTAATTTATGCTATAGATTTCCATTGCTGTCGAAAAATGAATAAAGCATCAGCCAGACATACAGTACCACCCCACGGAGTTTCACCATTCAGTTCTATAAACTTTCACTCTGTGTAGGGGTTTGGAGAATCTGATTATTTGGAACAGTATTCATTAAAAATTTTGAAATGAAGAAAGATTTCACCCAGTGGAGCGATGTGTTTCACTGTTTTAAATTGTTTTTAGAAAATATTTGGAGCTCTATGGAACAGATGACTAATAGACAATAAATGAGAGTATAGGTAATGGTCGGTTTTAGTGTCTGTACCTAGATGACCAAAGTTATCTTTTACTGTAGTTACTAATAAATGAAAATATAATTGGTTTGGGGCAAGAAGTGAGCAATACTCTGACTGTGGAGCTTAAACATCTAAATTAAATGCAGCCATAACTGTTATTAAATAATGTGTTTTTACTACAATGACATGACAAAATATCTGCTTTGACAAAGACTAACACTGCATATTAGGCTTGAAAATAAAACGTCTCAAAATGAGTAACACATTGTGTGTTTTGATACAGTCATTATCTTGGATAACCGCAGGTCATTTCTATTTCAATAGACTACATTTCTGTCAAGATATTCTTTTAAATAATTTCATCAGGAACAAAAAAGAATAAGAAAGGACAAACAAGCAAATTTGGCTAAACTATACAGCACCACTCTCATCAGAGGGTTCAGCAAAATGAACAAAGACCAACCTGTTTCTCAGTAATTTATCAGTGTTATGATTCACTCCCTTTGTAGCACCACTATCCCTTTCTTTGCTGTCTTCGTGGTCAGCGTAAGACGCACCCATCTGACATTAATCAGAGCACTATACATACAAATATGTGAAGCATACATGACTTTTAATACACTATTAATAGAAAATAAACAATTTCTAAAACACTTCTCCCTTTGATTATAGTATAATCACATAAACACAAAACAAGATAGTACGTAGTATATGTTTTAACACATATGAAACCAGATTCAAAACAGATCATCAATTATAAGCTGGAAAGCAAAAAGTTGAATGACTTTCGCCACGTTCCCAAACAGAACATGTTCATAACATGTTGGCCAACACTCTGTCTAGTTTTAGAGAGTCAATTGACATTAGCAGGACAAATCAATGAATGAATGGACATACTGTTTTCTTATATACATAGTGTGCTTTAATTTATTTATGCAACTTCTGCTCTTTCTTAGCACATCTATCAACAAAATAAAAATCATTCCCACCCATTTCAAACATTTTCTCTTCCTTTGTCCAGGTCACAGAAAGTACTCTTAGAGTGTATTTTATTTTAAATTGCTCCAAATATGATGTATTTCATTAAAATTAGCATTTAAACTTCAACAATTAAAATGAATTACACTATCCATGCAGACGGTTCCATTAAATTGATTAAAGTATAATAGTGACAGTGATTAGTGATGTTTTTGAAAAAAATACTATCTGGATCAATATGGAATTCCATGTTATGTCATTAGTTGTATTCCTTAGCATTTTGTTTCTGTTTATATTTTCCAAACCTTTTCTTTCATTTTTTTGTTGTTCTTATTTTCCCTACTGTAAGTCACCCATCATCAGTCAGTACTTTTCTCATTGAGTCCCAACAAGAGTCCAGTACCCACTTTTCCCTCTCCAACCCACACACCACATCTGGCTCCTGTCTTAATGGCCACTCTTTGTCTATGAATATTTTTTTGTGATACTGAAGGTTTTGAATCCTATGCCCTAAATAACAAACAATAATTGGAGAAAATTATTGGAGGATAAAACTAATCATAACAAAACCTTAACATGTCTTATAAAGGACCCCTGTCAAGACCCTAGAGATAAAAAAGAGGCAGCTGAGGCCAGTGGTTAAATAGAATGAAAATATAGAGAAAGGTCCTTTATAATTTTATCCAATTCCCTTTACATAAGTTAGGTGTCAGGTAGGTAGGTCTTCTTGCCTTACGGTGTTCATGATGTTCATCATTTAAATTTCATGTATTGTGTTGAGATCAAAGCTACATCTTAACTGTGTGTAGAAAGAAAATTTTCTTAACCTTTTAAACCTTCAAGTGCCACCAGGTACCAATATTCTTTGCCATTGCTGGCTACTTCCTCTTTCTACATACATGTACATTTATACATGTATGTATTTTACATGTAAAACTACCAATACTGTATAACAACAACAACAACAACAACAACAACAACAACAACAACAACAACAACAACAACAATAATAATCATAATAATAATAATAATAATACATTTTTGTTTCTATTTATCAATTAGATGTGCTTGAAAGATCTGAATTAAGTAGGGCACAGGTTCCTAAAGGTTGGGCATACGGATGTCACGACGTCCTGTCACATAGCCAGTCAGCATATACTCCTTCCTGCGCATGCAGCTCACCAGTCCCGTATCTGTTGAATAGATCGTTAGTTAAACTCTAGCTATTATAGGGGTTACTCTGCATTTATGTATTAAGTATTTGCAGTATGTGCATTTGTATATGTTCACACTACACTTCGTTGACAAATGTACTTTTTAATCCCCTACAGTGATTCAACAAGTGCAGTTACTAGTTTATTTTTAAGAGAAAAATCAGACATCAGATTTAGGAAAATCTATGGATGTGGAGAGAGAGGACATGAAGTTAGTTGGTGTGGGAGAAGAGGATGCAGAGGATGCAGAGCAATTGACAAGATTGCCCTTAGTTGTAAATTTTGTCTGTCTGTGTATGTCCCTCTGTGTTGGCCCTAAGATACACCCCTGCGACACAAATAGCAATATATAAGCGGTTACACATAATGGATGGATGGATGTATATATAATTAATAGTATAATTTTTAAAAATTGTCCAGTTTTTTCAGTGGTAATAAAAAATTAGCATTAGCACAATTACGTAAAAAATTTCTGCTCATTCCATGTATATTTATATTACGTTATATAGGGAGGTTTATATGTGTATATATATGGACCACATGTTTCCCCCACGTAAGTGTATCACGTTATGATATACTACGTTGACACAGAGAAGTTCTTTTAAGTTCCTACAAGTCCAACTATTGCGATCTTCAGTAACTATAGACAAAAAGTTTTTTAATTTTTATTTCTTTCTAAACTTAAACTCTTTAATATCCAACCCATTCACTGGAATCTGTGACAAATGTGAACGTTTTAATTCTTTTTATCCAGGAAACCGGAACTCCCGTGTTTCCATGCATATGTCTACGGGCCCGTCTTGCCCGGTCCAATATGGCAGCGATGTTGACTATCCCTCTGCGACTGGCTTAAGCGTCCACAGCGGCGTTTCCACGTATAGACTGTGTGTACATCCAATCCTGTGGATTTACAGTTGCTAATATGTAGGTCACGTGACACAGAGCGAGAACTAACAAAACAGTCAGCGACATTCCACAGGTGTTGTTGAGCAGGAACTGTCTTTTTTAACTGATATATATTTCTCCTTCGACTGGTGCGTTTAAAAAACAAGTAATGTAAATTAAAGTTTTAATACACGACGAGTTTTCCGACCGATAACCCGGAAAAACATAAGACATCTTAACCCCCTCGCTTTTTTTTAAGAAATTGGCTGCGTCCAGTTCTCTTTTGTTTGGTGATTGTATGGTCCGTAGTCGTGTGGTAGGCATTTCAATCCATTTCCTCTTTACACATTATGAGCCAATACGTCTCTGCGTTTCGCTTAAACAAGGATGGTAAAAAAGAGAAAATTGCAATCAATGTTAAACAAGCAAGAGCTAACTAGCTAGCAACCGTGCTACTTTATATACCCAGGAGTGATTTAACGTAAGAGTAGATCAGCTGTTTTAGCTGAGCATTCATCCAGTTACTGGACTCTGTTCTTGAATGAGTCTAGTTTTTGTCTAGTTTTCAATTATGTGTGAATTTTAATACTCAAATATTCATGCCTCAAATATTCATTTTAGGAAGACAATAATAACACGCATTGTATTTAAACTAAACTAAATCTTATTAATCCATAAATGAAAGATGTTTTAAATATGAAAGTTATGATAAGTTATAACATTTATTTCTTAATGACCTTGGCAGATGCAGACACCATCCCTGTGCTGTGTACCAACAAAACTGAAATAAAGGCCTGAATAAATTGAAAGAACATCTATTCTTTCTGAATTCTGAATAACTAAATGGCGTACTCACAGATCCGCCTGAAAATTCTCCCCACTGTTCGTTGTCTCTTCGATAAGCCGGTGCAGATAAAAGTAGAGGGACTTGCTCCACACAAACCAGTAGAACTGAGGTCCAAACTGGTTGATGACAAAGGGGTGACTTTCAAAGCCTCTGCCCTGTACAAAGCCGATGAATCAGGCCAGGTGGATGTCTGCCGTGCACCTTCTCTGGGAGGAAGTTTCACTGGAGTGGACCCCATGGGTTTGTTTTGGGCCATGGCACCAGACACACCACACAGTAAATTCCTAAAGAAGACTGTGCTCAGCCCAACACTGGTGAAGATAGAAGCAGTGAATAGAGAGACTGACGAGGTGTTAGCCTCCGAAACCAATGAAAGAGAGTACATGACAGAGGGGATGAAGAGAGTACCCGTGCAAGAGGGCAGAATACGAGGAGTCCTCTTCATACCACCAGGTTAGTGGTGTGCTGTGATTCACTTGATGAGAGCTGTGAAAGATGCATAGATTTTAAAAAGAATGTAGCTATTGGTTTCTTTTCTTTTTATTTGTAGGAAAGGGTCCCTTTCCAGGAATAGTGGATTTGTACATGTTTGGTGGAGGCCTAACTGAACCTAGAGCAAGCCTGTTGGCGAATAAAGGTTTTGTTGTTCTGGCTCTAGCCTATTTCGGCTACCAGGACCTACCAAAAAAGCCTAAAAATCTGGATTTGGAGTACTTTGAAGAAGCTGTGAATTTTCTAAGAAGACAGCCAGAGGTTAGTTTTGGAAAGGAAATAAGTCACTCAATTTTAACCCCTTGAAGTTTGTGATTAAAGTTTATTGTGCTGTTTCAAAAAAGTGCTGTTTGATAAAAATGAATTTGTAACATAAAGTAAAAAAATTTGGTATATATTTGTACAAAGAATGCTCTTTCAGTGATGCCATTTTGGTAATTTTCTAAACAGACATTTGGAGTTACTTACTCTGGGATATAAGAATGTGTGTTTGGGACTTTTCACTATTCCTGACATTGTATAGTTAGTTTAATTACGCTTGTTTAAGAAAATGTATATAATGTATATTCTAAATATGTTTATTATATAAATGTCTGTCTACAGGTGAAAGGCCCTGGGATTGGCATCTTATCGCTCTCTCATAGTGGTGGATTGGCTTTAATGATGTCATCTTTCCTCTCAGGGATCTCAGCAACCGTCTGCATTAATGCCTGCAATGCAAACACTGGTCTCCCAGTACACTACAAAGACATTATTATACCTCCACTTACCCCTGTCGTGAAAAATATTAAAATCACCAACTCTGGGCTTGTCGATGTACGTGACGCCCTACCAGACCCTACCTTAGAAAAGAACAGGGCGTCTTTGTTTCCAATCCAACGTTCCAGCTGCCAGTTCCTGTTTGCTGTTTCTGAAGATGACCACAACTGGAACAGCCCTTTTTTTGCAAAGCAGGCTGCTGCAACACTGAGAAGTCATGGCAAAGAAACCTTTCAGGTGGTTTCTTATCCTAAAGCTGGGCACTTCTTGGAAATCCCTTACATGCCGAATTGTCCATCAGGGTTTCATGTTGCTGTAGGGAGTAATGTGTTGTTTGGTGGAGAGCCAAAAGCCAACGCTGAGGCTCAGCTGGACTTGTGGGAAAGGGTCCAGGAGTTCTTCAAGAGCCACTTGGACAAGAACACTCATTAACAGGCAATGCTGCATCAAGTGTGTCGAGTGTCACAGAATGGTTGCCTTTATCTCTGCTTCAAGAATAACTTTGGTTTTTATCTAAACCATATGTTCAACAACCCTCTGCAGACACTAAAACCAACAATCATTTGGCTTTACTCACTTTTAGTGTTTGTTATTCTGCAACCTGGGTTTGCTTTTTATTTATGTAATTCCAGTTGGAGAACATAGACATGTGCTATTTAACTGACTTACTTTAGACCAAGGATTGTTTAATATGATTAGGCAATGACCAAAGTTATTCTTTAAAACTGCCTTTACTGTCGTTACTAATGAATGAAATGTGAAATTGGTAATAAAACTGCTGAACAAGCAATACTGTGTTTAAAATTTGGAGTTTCTGACTACTAGGCTTTAATCCAAATAGTATCCTGCCCTTTTTTATTTTTTACTCTAAGCTGAAGACCTATATTGACTGCACTGCACACAATTTAAAATGCCATTCCCACAGCAAACATTTTAAGTTATATTTGAAGTTAAAAAGACAACTATGTTAAACCTGTAAATATTTCACCCAGGCAAGCATTGAGCAACACCCTACCTGTACAGCTGAAACCTCAAAATGGAATGGAGCCACATGTGTTACATGATGGTGTTTTCCTAAAATGACATGTGACTGCATATTAAGCTTCAAAATTAAATGTCTCAGAATGAGTAAATTATTGTGATTGAATAAAATATTTTTTCATGTAGGGTAAATGCAGAGCTCTGTATTTAACAGTATCTGCCTCTATGTCAAAGAGTGAAACATGACTGTATTTACTATTTAATTGACTTTGAGCAGAATCATATCATGTTATCACACTTTTACAAAATTATGCCACACAGCAAAACTACTCAGAATTATGTTTAGAACACTGGAGGACAGTATATTGCTTTCAATATCAATTTTCACGATGTGTAATTCCGCATTTATTTTTTTAATCATATATGTGTAAAGTATTGTCATTACTGCAGTAACACTGACTTAAATCACATTACACTGCTCTAGTTTTACAACTGTGTAAATTATGGCATCTAGTGGCAGCTCAGTCTTCCTACAATTATGTTTCTTACACACGATAAGAGAAATGTGCTGCTGCACTCAGTAGAACGTTAAACTGAAGGGGAGGGAAACTTTTATGATGAAAGATTGTAGGAAAAACAGCTGCCATACTAGTGTTACAGTTTAAATTCTTCTGTCTTCTGAATTTTACGTGAAGGGCTCTTGTCTGTCCCTACTTACTGATGCTTTAGGCCTTTTTGCAAGGGATTTTGGTCCCAGGGCCTGTTGCAAAGAGGGACCAGTCATTCCGAAGCTGGAGACACTGACACCTCTCCCGTCTCCTTTATGTTTACGAACAGAGTCTGGCCTGCAGGGACCTTTCAGATATGATGGAAGAACTTATCAATTGGTTGATTGTCTTCTTCACTAAAATAAAGACTCCTGCATCTTGCTGCACTTATTAAAAAAATGAACATTGGGAAACACTGTGCATAATTCAAAATTATGATGTATTGTTTTTATCTAGTTTACGGAAGGAATAGTCCAGAGACACAGTGAACAATTGCATTGCTCAATTATTTAAACAGTGCATCCCAATCTCACACAAATGCATTCTTTATTATCGATTATAGATTAACTACAAACAGTACTTTGTTTTACAGACCCATAACGTGCCCTATTTGGAAGTTTCAGCAAATCAAAGAGGAATGTGACAAGCTCACAGGAACTTGTCACATTCCCGTGAAGGACTGAACAAGACAACAGCAGCAGTGTGGGTAGAGGAGGACCCCCCCCCCCTCTCCCCGTACAAAGTAAAGGTAGCTACTTTTCATTAATGAAAAAACAAAAGAAGCAGTTTTTGACACACGCAGCTTTCATCTATGGAGCAGGATCAACTGATGTAAGTAAGATCAACTAATGCAACTTAATTAGTTTCGCAATGAATGTTCTCTATTCTTCTGTCTGGGTGATGATGGTCACCTGCACCCACCTGACCACGCTCTCAGTCATGAGATTCACAGTGTCTCGGTGCCATAAGAAGAGGAGGGGCTCCGAGCGCTCGTCAGTCTCGCACCTCACGCTGAGAAACATTCAGTTGCAGGCTCCACACACTGGCCAGTCCACCGACTCACAGCCTGTGTCAGTGCAGTTGGCAGCAGCGACAGACACAATATTTCACCGGGACACGGACAGAGGTGATGGTGGACTGCTCTGTGTCCTCGGCGCTTCGGGCTTCTCTCCCGGAATGGACACATGGTGCAGATTTAGGTTCACTTGGTGTCAGAGAGCAGCATCCAGCGGATCTCGCTGATTTCTGCAATGTATCCGCATGGAAATGATCGGGCTTACAGCCTTGGCTTGTCATTCCCCTCTGCTTTGATGTGGGGATTCTGCTCCATGTTTTTTCCTAGTTTAGCCTCTGAGACCCGTTTACTGAGAAAACATCTCATTTTAGGCAGCTGCACGCATCACCTATCTATGTTACATGTCCACTGACATGCTGCGCTCTGGAGATGCTGTTTTCCGTTATTTTATTTTTTATTTTTTTGCAACACATCATCTCCATAAACAGCGGAACAGTTCAGATGTGCCTGTTTAACGCTGGCTTCTGAGAGTCCTCTTAAAAAACCGTCAGGATCGGGAGGGGAAGGGGGTGGGGGGTGGGTGAACCGAGATGGAGAGCGGGAGCCGAGGTGCCACGCTCGGGGACGGAGCAGCCAATGTCACATCAGCCCACCTTTGGCTGGACCTCTTGAACATTTCGAGCCCGCCAACCCGGTGGGACAGCAGCACACCAGGGGGGGCCGAGCTGGACGAGCAGCAGCGCCTTGTCCGAGAGCAAAGCTACCGGGACTTCACCACCACCGTTCAGGTTTTCATCCTCATAGGTTCGCTGCTCGGTAAGTCTGACCTGCACACATTAACATGCAGAGGATACTTTACACACAGGCCCAAAATGAAAAATAATAATAATAAACCAACGTACATGTTAAACTTGTTATATGGAATTCCTTGATTTAAACACACCGTTGTAACTTCATATTTTTTCTCATCATGAATGTCTAAAAAAAGGGGGGGGAATGATCCTAATGCACTGGTCACACTAGATCATCTTTTACATAATAACCCACTGCATTTAGGCCAGTCATTATAAATTAATATTTTACATGTACAAAATTACTCAGGTTTAGGAAACAGAAATTTGAAGTTACACTGATAAAAAGTAGGTCCACATTTTATGGTCTGACATTTTGCATCCATTTTGCCCATTCAGGACAGGGCTGTGAGTGGTAAAAGGACAACACAAGAAACAAAACTTAAAAATGTCTAAGTGATTTTACAGAACATTTGGAGTATTCACTCATGATAGAGCTGGAGTGACACTGCACTGGACCGGCACTGCACAGCTGGGGAGGGAATGGGCTGATAGGGGTTCAGTGTCCTGCCCAGAGGCACTTCGACATATAGCCGGGGCTGGGGATTGAACCACTGACCCTGTGGTCCATGCACGACTGCCTTTACCACCAATTAGCCAGTGTTTATATAGATTGCATTAATTATTATATGTAGGCCACACATTTTGCAACACACAAACACGCAAACAAACACACACACACACACACACACACAAATTCTCTTTGAGATTTTAAGGTGCCAGCTGTAATATCTTTCAGGTGTGGAGAGAGTAAATCTTTCTCCTCCCTCCCAGTCTTCATGCTAAGCTACGCTAACAGTTTGCTTTAAACTTAATTGAAGGTCACGAGAATCAGCTAAAGCAAAATGTTAAACTATTATTTCATGATTATAGCATTCCCAGAAATAAGCACATAATTATTGATTTTCCCCAGTAAAGTAGAGTCCAGGACTGTGAACCTGATTAGTGCCACAGCGAGAATGGCACCTGCCAACATTACCAACAACCGCAATCAGGTGGATGAGGATTAATGCTGCATTTTTCACTCTCGGATACCATTTAAAAACAAGTGTCTCATGGAGACTTGAGTAAATATAACCATACGAATGACACATTAGGTGTATTAATGATGTTTCCACACATACACAGGGTACACATACACTGATAACACTTAACACGTTCATGTTTGTGAAGTAGACAAATTAAACTTTTAAGCTTCCTGTTCCTCCCGATGGTCAGTCTGCCAGTTGTTAAGTGGAAAAATCAATCAGATTTAGTGTTTGTTCTCTCTCCCCATTGGCTGCTGGGAGTCTGGTTGCCCAGGTGTTCCTCAAGTGCCAGGTGAGTATTTCTGGCACAATAGGAACGAGGGAAGTTATTGTACAGATAATTTAACCTCTGACCATAAGAGAGTAGAGGTTCCAATGTTTCCAACACAGGACTTGTTAGTCACAGTTCCATGTGTTTCACAAGCCTCACTATTTTTTATAAACCACCACACAAATAAAACTATCAGGTGTAAACTTATCAGAAAATAAATCCAGCATGAGTTGTTATGACTGAGACATTAATTACCTATTGTACTTTGATTAAGACACTTGGTTTCTAGTCTGTATACACATTGATTAATACCCTCTTTGCTCTTTTTCCATCTCTCCACCATTTATTTCTAATTGTTTTCTCTTTTTTTATCTTGTCATTTTGTCTGTGCATTGTTTCTTTCTCCTGCGTAATTTGCTAGACAGTTCTCAAAGGAAAAACAGCAGCACTGTTATTTTCTCAAACACCTAAAACAGTCCATCAAAGACCTGCGGTCAACATCTGATTTTAGCAAGAATAAAATGTTATTTTCTTCCTTTACTCTGACACATGTTCACCTATCAATACCTTAATAAATATCTCTATTAACAGTCAGAAGAACAAGCAGGAATTAAAACACACTGGCCACAAAAACCTTTTTATAATTACATAGTTTAAACAATGAGCGTTCATTTATTTCAGTATCCCATGTGAGTCAGCTTCACAGAATGCAGAGGCGGAGCATACTTCATTAATTACCTCCACATTTGGGTTTCCCCCGAAATTCCATTCATGTGAGCCGTTCTGTAAAACAGTGTGTTACTGGACTCCTAGCTACTTAGAGACCAGCAGTAAAATACATCAAATCCCCCTCAAAGCAGCTCCATCTAAAACCTCTCAGGCCAAATTCACAATAATTGGTGGATACATCCAACCTTTCTTTTAGGGCACCTGAATATTTGCCTGTGCACCAAACAATGACAACAATTACAGACATCACAAACAAATAAAATACAGTTTCCCTATTTCCCGAATATCCAACTGTGCACATCAAACACACAGTGGGTAATTACACTCAGAGACACTGGTATCACTCATGTCCCTGTGTGCACCACAGAGAGCACAAATTCACCTTTTTAAACTTTGTTAAAATGATTATTATCTCGTTGCTCAAAAACATGGAAAGACCTTAACTTAAAAAGCTGGTTCTCCTTCCTGCTCCTGATCATGGACGGCCTCCCAATTTCTGCAGAGGTTTGTATGTGCTACATACTTTGACCAGCCACAACATTAACACTGGTAGTCTTAATGTGGTCATGGAGGACAAGGGTCAGCATGTCCACACTGAGCAGTCTGCAGCTACACAGCTCCAAACACAGCAAAATGTGATACACTGTCTGCAGAGGTGGTACACAAACTCAATAATAATGTAAAAGTGTTGGCCTAAAATATGCCAAATGTGCTACATTAATGCAAAGTCATGGAAGATAAAAAGGTAGAGCTTCACTCCTGACACACACATCTGTCAGTAATGATTTAATTTCTACTATTGATCAGAAACATGCAGAGACCCTGTGTGGCAGTTACATTTGTTTTTCCTAATAAGCTTACTGAACCAGCATCACACCTTTACATCCTATGCCATCAATCAATTTCTCTATC
This sequence comes from Channa argus, assembly GCF_033026475.1. Lineage (NCBI taxonomy): Eukaryota > Metazoa > Chordata > Actinopteri > Anabantiformes > Channidae > Channa > Channa argus. Next base: position 6,357,798 of record NC_090213.1, on the reverse strand, counting down.
AGCTCTCACCTATTCGCAAAACTCGCATCACAGAACCTTAAAGCCACTGTAACAATGTGAACTGAGTGAGTTTCTTCCTGCAGTTACCTTCACAAAATCCAGACCTCTGACCAGATTACTGAGCTGACAGACATACATGAAATACTTGACTTCTGAAGTAAATACTTGTTAATTTATTCCTGACTTTGCATATCAAACCACACTGAACATGCATTATCCTGCTTGCCGTTTTTCACATCTAGCACAAAATATGAATTAGTTGGCAGTTTACTGTAAAAACAGGAGCGAGGCACCAATGGGTTATGATATATGCAATCCTTTATTACCTAATTTATTCAGTCAAACTGTCTGGTGCTGAATGGATGTAAGAAAGACAGAGGACAAATCATCTAACTCACACAGATTAGACAGACGTCACCTTTCTTTCATACCAGTGAGTAATTCAAAGTCTCTTAATGACCCAACAATTTTTATTCTTGTCTAAAAGAAGTTGGACGGCCTTAGGGAACCTCAACAAGAATGAGGAGACGATAAAATAAATATGTGAAACGGTGCATCCACACTAGATATATTTAAGTAGTTTGCATGTTAAGTAATTTCTGAAATGCAAGTTTTGTCCTATTGGTTATGAATGAAAAGAAGAATCAACCCTCAGCGTTTGCATTGAAGGATATATTCGCATGTAAGCCAACATTTCTTAAGCAGGTCAATAAAAACCTAAACTGCCCAACCAGAAACACAATGGTCTTCACAAAGTTCTACTTTTCTAATGAGGTTTGTAAATTTTGACTTTATTCTAAAGCTCTTGACCTCTGTTCTGCTGCTCACAGGCAATGCCACCGTGTTGTGGTGCACCTGCCGCACCAGTGTCTTCAAATCTGTGACCAATCGCTTCATCAAGAACCTGGCGTGCTCGGGCATCTGTGCAGGTCTGGTCTGCGTTCCTTTTGATGTGGCGCTCGGAGCCAGCCCTCGCTGCTGCTGGTGGCTTCACACTCTGCTGCTCTGCAAGGCAATCAAGTTCCTCCATAAACTCTTCTGCTCGGTCACTGTGCTCAGTTTCGGTGCCATCGCACTCGACAGGTCAGCTCAGAGAACAAGTTGGGCATAAAATCCTTTTCAATTTATACACATATGTAATCTGTGATAACACTTTTAGTTTGCACTTGACATTAAAAGTCAGAGCCTCTTACTGAAGAGCTAAAAATCAGAAGAGCACTCTGCCCCTTAGTAAGTTGAGAGAAGGTTTTGTTTTTCCCTCAATTCAGCTTTGCAGCTAGAAAGGCTGACTTTTGTTGTGTAAAAAGTGTTTAACCTGGTGGGCACCTCTCACTCAATTCACAGGATCTGGAAGTAACAGTTGAGATAAGCAGATGGTTTAAATCAATTGTCTGATCCGTCTATCAGTACAGTTCTTGGCAGAGTGAGGTGCAGTGATTCTGTCCCAAAAAGCAGACACTTGGAAGCACAACCATCTGGAACGCACAAGTGGAGCATCATCAAACAGGGTTTAAATTCTTAGAGTTTTTTTCAGTCGCCATCTACACCCCGTGGCGTGGATGAGAGGGGGTGAGGAGTTGTGATCGATGGGGCATATGTACACCACACTGAGTGGCCTCCCCCTGCGCTAAAAGCTGCAACCAAAAGCTGCGTTAGATTCAGGAGCTGCTGCCCACACAGAGGTCTCTCACACACAGAGTGACTTTCGAGATAAGGGCTGATCGTGCCGTTACTTATCTGGTTAGAACATTTTCCATTTATTTAAAAAAAATACCGCAAATGTAAAACATGCAAATGCAGCATTTTTGATATTGCAGTAGTGTCATAACTAAAAAAAAAACGAAACAGTAGTTTAATAACAATTTTTTAGTATAAAAAAATAAGAAGCTGTTTTAAGAAACTGGGGTGGGGTGGGGGGGTTGCTGCAGGAACGGCATCCGGCATAAAAACCTTTATCAAATGCGGATCGTGTTCTGCTGTGGTGATCCCTACAGGGACAAGCCAGCAGATGATCTTTTGACCTCTGTGTCTTCACTCGCTGTTGCTCTGGCTGCTGCTGCTGCATGATTAAAACGTTTGCAAGGAAAAAAGCAGGTTAGAGAAGACAAAAATAATCATTTTAGATTACAGCAGATACCTGGTCAAATTAGAAATAGACACCGCAACAAGTTTGCAAGTAGCTACTGTCCTGAAAGGGAAGAAAAGTTTACGAATGCAGATGACATCACTTGGAGGAAGCTTCAGATTATGTCATCTTGTTGCTTGTTGCACAATATGAAGGTTGTAATCACGGTCAACCTGCTTTTCCCAAAACTCCTCCAGATGACAGCACCTGAACTTCCAATGATGAAAAGCTTCTCCAGGTGATGTCACCTGGAGGAGTTTTTCAGCTAGAAGCAGAGGAATAGTTTAATATTGGGATATCAGAGCGAGGTTTAAAAGCATTAATGTACATTTACACCCTAAACTAAAGCCATAGAACGCAGAGCTGCTGTAATTGTTGGTACTGGTGTACCTAATGAATTGGCCAACTAGTGTAGGGTAGAGCATATGGACATCTTCATTTTCAGTATATAAAGATAACTTATATTGCACTAATTTCCAAATTGTTTTTGTCACACTATAGAGGCTAGCAGCTAATAGTAGTGACAAAACTAAGCAGACTACAAGGATACGACCCTTTTTTGTTATGTTCGAAACATTCTGTTCAGAAACTAAGACGACCAATGAATCGTGTTTACTCAGCATAATTTCACTCAATCCACAACCCGGTTTAGACCATCATTGTTGATCAAAAACTAATGAAATACATCAGTGAGTCACCCTGTCGCTGTGGATGGCACAGGTTTCTTCATTACAGAAAAATGTAGCAGCTTTCATTTGTTAAGGAAAAAAAAGGAGCTTGAAAAGCTCCCAAAATGGCAGGGAGGTGTAAGATGTTGCTTTCTGTCTTTTCCTCTTACTAGATATTTGTTGATATTTTATTCTCCTTTTTGAACAAGCGCTGTTCTACAAATCAGTCGCATCCAACAATCATTTCTTGTGCATCACTGTCTTTTTTTTCAGAGATGCGATGGCCCTTTGGAGCTCTTTAAAGACAGACCCTGTTACTCGGCACAGAGATGTGACTCGCTGATGTGTTTTTAATAGTATTTGAACATCAGTGGAGCACAGACAAATATCAGGTCCGGGATTCGAAGAAATTATGCTGCATTGTTGGTTTTAGTATCTTTATTGACAATTTTGAAAGCAAAAAAGAAAGAAACTGTAAAAAAGACCAGACATATTCTTCAACATAAATAAAAATGTCGATTTCGGTATATGAAATGGAGGCTGTGTGTCTTCTGCATAATACAGCACGGACACCCTCTCTGAACATCAGCATTTATGAAGCCTGTCATTTCCTTAATATGCACAGACACTAGATATTATGGTGTAGAATTATTATGATTGCACTATATCTTTACGACACTTCTACACTATTAAGCCTCATTCTACAAAATTCAAAAACCTCGCAGGACCACATCAAATCAGTGAAACCACACTGAGTACAGGACAACACGTTTAAATGAGAGTGTTAATGTGGGGGACTGCAGCCTCGTCTCAGCCTTGGTTTCAGGGCTGCAAACATTGCATTGCCCCCTCAGCAGCTAATATCTTCAGAAAGCTATCAAAGCAATGAATTATTAATTCTCAATGAGGGCAATCGAGGCTGTGGCACAGTTACAAGCTCCAAACACAAAATCATAAACTAGTATGCACCAAGGAAGAGACAATCCTGGGAAATATGGTCGTCCTTCGTGTGATTAGTTTTGCTTTTGATTAAGGGACAACAATAGGGTGAGTCCACCATCGACATGCCACTATCTGTAACAGAGATATGAAATTAGGCTGTTGTGGGTGTGCATGACTAACACCCACATGATTTCCAGTTTTTAATACACCACAGAAAAATCTTTGATCCCCTTCCGTTTTACATTTGTTTTTCCTTTAGTCAAGATGTAATGATATAACCATTTTGTGCCTTATAGCATTATTTCAGAAGCACAATTCCATCATCAAAACATTAATAATAACGATACTGTATCTCCACTGCTATTATGATAATGATCTAGATTGTTATTAGCGCATTCAGATTAGTGGCCTTAGTGGTAAACATGGCAGATTCGTGTTTTCTATTCTCGGATGCTATGGGTACTTTTTGTGGACAGTTACCTTATAAATGTTTTTAAAACATTTCCAGCAAACATTCAGCCCTGACTCACCATGTTAGTAGGATCCACTAATTCAGTGACAACATACTTGTTTCAAGAGGCTGCAGGATAAGTTTGTTGCGTAAAGATCCAAACTACAAAACAATAAAAGCTCTTTCAGCCAATATAATGGGTACATGAATTTTTTTACTTTTTCTTTCCAGTAAAACCACTTGAAGCTGAGAGAGGCTCACATTTTCAATTTTACCTTACTCTCTTTATTATCTCCACACGCACAAAAATAGCGGAAATTTATTTTCTATGAGAATGACAGGGCCATTTAATTCACCACTGATTTCCAGTTTGTATATTTGTATATGTCTTTTAATGTAGATTATGTTGACAGGGATTTCATAAGCCGTGTCGACACGACGTTCTAGGCTGTTTTCAAAGCAGACATTGACCTAGTATGGAAAGCACGAGTGCAACTAATGACGTTAACGATGAATCAGTGTCCCAGTTTGACAGTGAGTCTACATACAAAAGCAAACTAGACTGTGCTTTTTATACTGTGACCTGTAAAAAAGCCTACATGCAAGTTTCCATGCTGAAACAAACTGCATTTGTGTTTGTAGATACTACTCAGTGCTGTACCCATTAGAGAGGAAGATCTCTGAGGCAAGATCCCGAGATCTGGTCATCTATATCTGGGTCCATGCAGCGGTGGTGAGCCTCCCTGTCTTTGCTGTTACCAATGTGACGGACATGTACGTCACCTCGACCTGCTCAGATGACCACGCCCGCTCACTGGGCCACGTGGTCTATGTGTTGATCTACAATGTCACCACTGTGATCCTCCCTCTGGCTCTGGTCTTCCTCTTCATGCTCCTGATCCGCAGAGCACTCAGTGCCAGCCAGAAGAAGAAGGTGATCATCGCGGCGCTGCGCACTCCACAGAACAGCATCTCCATCCCTTATGTGTCGCAGCGAGAGGCCGAGCTGCACGCCACTCTCTTAGCTGTGGTGCTAGCTTTCTCTGCCTGCAGTGCCCCCTATGGAGCCCTGGTGGTTTATCGTACCATTTTAACAGACACCAAAGAGCTGCCCATCTCATTGTATCTCACAGCCCTCTGGCTGCCAAAGGTGTCTCTGGTCACCAACCCACTCTTGTTTCTGACTGTTAATCGCTCAGCACGTCATAGCTGCCTGGACCTACTTGCTAGGATTCACAGACGTTACAGCCGCCGTAATGTGGTCACCACCGGGGGTCTGGCCTCTTTAGGGGCAGAGGGAGTAATTGGGGAGCCTGTGGGACTGGAGACAGCCGGTCGCTCTGGGAGCCAACTTCTGGAGATGTTCAACATTGGTCAGCAGCAGATCTTCAGACCCTCTGAGGAAGAGGAGGAAGAGGAGGATGTAGAGAATGAGATCCCTTCTCAAGTATCAGGAAGCAGCTCTAGGCCAAAAGAAGATGGCAAGGGCAGGTTGAGATTGGGCAGCGTCAAAGGGGAGAGCAAAAACGAGCCCGTGCAGGCCACAGGAGGGCTAGTCGTCACTAAAGATGTCCCTCCTGCAGTCACAGCACCGCGGGCTTCTCCTGTTCACACATGTGCTTACACCTCTTCATCCCAAGTAGCACCAGCTACGCCTACGGATTCAGAGGATGCCACCCAGTTTGGTTTTGGACCATTTGAGCTACCACCTCAGTGGCTACCTGAGACCAGGAACAGCAAGAAGAGGCTCCTGCCTCCCCTGGGTAACACACCCGAGGAGCTGATCCAGACCAAACTGCCCAGGCCACGGCCTGATCGACGAATCAGCAGAAACAACAAAGTCAGCACTATTCCCACGGTGGATCCATAAACTACTCCTGCTGGCCGCTGAGCTGCAACACTGAACACAAGTCACTAAGTGTTAGGCCTCTCAGGCCAACCCGGCTTTAGTAGGACATTGCTGTCTCTTCAGCTGTGTATTGAGATGTGTTTTCCTTTAGGTAAGTTAATCCTTTTAACTTCTGTCTGATGCATTTTTTCAGATGCAGTAGACATTGCAGAGATTTTCCACTTAACTGCCGACTTGTGAGGCATTGCATTTTTGTTATAAAATAAATGTGATGCTAAATATTTATAATGCTGTGACAAATATGTCTGCTCAGTCCAACTTCACTACTACTTGGACAGAGCAGTCACATTGTTAAAGAGAGGACATGACTGACAAAAGCAAGTAATCAAGAGAGGATATGGAGCCTCCTAACAAAACATTTTGTAAATTTCTTATGCTGCGATCTCACTCTGTAAATGAGCATATCTCCATGTCTGTTCTTTTATGTGACCCTTCGTGGTTCTGTTTTTGTAATCTTGTGTGACAAGTTTTACTTCAATATTTGAGATTAACTTGCCCTTTTGGAATATTCACGTTTCTTCTAATGTGGTAGATGTTGTCATCGATTGTACTTTAAATGTAAGTGGATTTGATGAGATGAGACATGCAGTTGTAAAGTATGCAAATACATGTTCTAGTGATGTGACATTCTCTGAGTTTAACTGTGATTTTTGGAAATCAGAGGGCAACAAACAGGCAGAAAATGTGAAGAATATCGTGGGTATGTTTTCATTAAAATAGAAAATCCTTCAAGTCATGAATCTTTTAGTTCCCTTTGATCAATTGTGTTGATTTCACAGAGGTTGCTCATTTAATTTGTAAAAGTAAGCAAAAAAGAGCTCAAACATTAGCACACATTCGATATGAACAGAAGCTCTGTGAAATGATTTTCAATTTCAAAATTCCTTTTACTTTGAAACTGTCAGCTCTGTCTTCTTTATAATGCGTAATTCACAAGTAGCAGCCTCAACCTGAAGCTTTGGCCGGGACAAACTGAGACAGACTGCACTTCAAATATTTGTCAGCTCCCTCAGGGCTACCCACAACCCCCTGTTATGTCCACAAAGAACCTGGATCCATGCTGCATGGTGCCCATGCTGTTATCAGTCAAAACTGTGCAGTCATGCCTGACTGCAAACAACATCTATTACAGCTACTTTAAAGTGAGATAAAGGTGAATATCTTGTTTATTCCAGTGATGTGTGCATTAGTTATTGCATTTTGTCACTATGGGAGATGGGATTCTGCATGAACACAAACAGTATTGGTTTTTCAGGAGAAATTTTGAGTTAATGTAGATGTTTAATAGCTGAGGTTTGAGAGTTAAACTAAAAATTAATAACTAAGAATGTTTTTTTGCATCCAAACTTTAACTTTCCATTTAGTCTATATTTTCATTAGCTTTGATTGGCCTGTAATCTACTCAAATACCATAAAATGCAAATGTTTAATAGCAAAGTTCATTAGTGACTTTGCCAACATCCATCCATGAGAGGTGGATGGATGTTCAACAGGTCTCTAAGCAGGTCTCCAGTCTGTCTCCGGGCCAACACAGGCAGACATACACAGACAGACAAACATCCACACTCACATTCACACCAGCAGGCGATTTACAGTCACCAGTTAACCTAACATGGATGTCTTTGGACTGTGGGAGGAAACCCGATTACCCAGAGGAAACCCAGACTAGCATGGGGAGAACATGTTATGTCCACACAGAAAAGATAAACTGGCCAGTGGATTGAAACTGGGGACCTTGTACAATTCTAAAGAAGTTATGGATGATGTGTATACATAAATTAAAAACAGAATGCAATGAATTGCAAATCTCATTAATCCATATTTTATTCACAGTAGAACATAAACAACATATCGAATGTGGAAACTGAGTAATTTGTCCATGTTATGGAAAATATTAGCTCAGTTTGAATTTGATGGCAGCACCACATCTCAAAAAAGTTGGAACAGGGTGATGATTACCATTGTGTAGCATCTCTTCTTCTTTTACCAAGTGTCTGTAAACATCTGGGAAGTGAGGAGACCAGTTGCTGGAGTTTTAGGAGAGGAATGTTGCCCCATTCTTGACACAGGATTCTAGCTGGTCGACAGTCCTGGGCCTTAGTTGCTGGATTTTTTGTTTTATTATGCTCCAGATGTTTTCTGTTGGTGAAAGGTCTGGACTGCAGGCAGGCCAGTTCAGCACGTGGACTCCTCTCCTGCGAAGCCGTGCTGTTGTGATGGATGCAGCGTGTGGTTTAACATTGTCTTGCTGAAATATGCAAGGCCTTCCCTGACAGAGATGTGGTCTGGATGGGAGTATATGTTGCTCTAAAAACTTCTATGTACTTTTCAGCATTGATGGAGCCTTTCCAGATGTGTAAACTGCCCACACCATAGGCACTAATGCCCCCCATTCCATCAGAGATGCAGGCTTTTGAATGTTGCGTTGGTAACAACCTGTCCACTGAGTGGTCCCTCTCCTCTTTAGTTCACGGAAAAAAGTGACATGAATTGTCAATTTACTGAAAGGTTTCCTATATTAGTTTGTACTGGAATATTTCATTACTTTATCATTTGTCAACCCCTTAATTTGAACTGGGGACCCTCTAGCTGTGAGGCGACAGTGCTAACCGCTCCCCCACTGTGGTGCCCTGCTTTTTAAACAACAGCTGAGAATACAATCACCACACGGTCCATTTAGTTACTGGAGCTTTTCATTGGTGTTACAGTAGCGAAATAATCCCAGAAGACTTTTCAGAGAAAACATTTGTTTTTGCCATATTTCAAGGATTTTGTTGTTATGACTGACGGGGTAGTGAATGTCTAGACACGTTAATAAGAGATCAGAGGCTTACTGCCCACGCAAAAGCTCTAATGAATTCTATTAGCAGCACAACCTCTAGGTTTGGACATCCATTGGCATGTTAACAATAAAGTGGTCAGGATGCTTTTAAAGGACCTTTCATCCTCATGAAACTGGCTCTCCTCATCTAACCAATTCACAAATATAAATGAACAAATCATGGGTAAAACATTTCAAATTAGGGGTAATTATAACAGCAACCCAGACTGTGAAAGTGGAGTTTAATAATAAGTCTTTGCAGTCTGTAAGAAGGAGCACATGAGGAGCTTTGAGCTGCAGAAGCAGGAGAACAAAGTGTCCGTTTGTTATCAGCCTTGGTTTTTACTGTAAACTAAGCAGGAATTGTCGTCACTGGTATTGTTGTTTTGTTCCCTTGAGTCTTCATCATCAAGTCCACAATGGATCACACTACAAAACAAAATCACACTAGTACTGATGTACTGTTCAAATGATGAGATACAAGTCACTTCAGTGATGCTATTAATTTCTGTGATCTCAAATTATTTTTGAGGTGAGCAAAGTAGATGAACATCTTCATATGAGCTGTTTGACTCTTAGGAAGACGTGTGTGACAAAACATTAGTCTAGTGTCCTGCACTTCCTATACTAATATACTATTTTTTCCTCTTACCAAGATTCTGACCTTGTACGTTAGACTAGAACACGTGGGCCAGTTTTGTGATTCAAGGGCCGCTGCCATAAAAATGTCATAAAATGCCTTCACTGATTTTGAACTTGCCTATTTTGTTTCTAATTTGGGTCGTACATGTTCATAAATGACATAAAACTTCGTTTTGGATGAGGATGAGAAGCCTGTAGAGGTGTAGGAAGAGAAACTTTGCTTAACTTGTATCCGGCCAAAGGACCAGACCAGAAGCCCTCAGCTACATCCACGGAGGGTAGAGAAAGCCTGTTGAACCAGCCCATCCAGGATCCAGCAGACCTGCAGCCCAAGATTTCCCACGAATGTCTAAGTAATTTAGCCAGTTCAATTTTTATGTATTTTTCTACAATCAAGGTCCAGAAAGTAAATGAAGTCTTTCTTTTTTATATCACCTTTCTGAGCAATACATGTGAGCTTTTTTGATTAGGTTTGTGCAAGTAAACTACAATAATATAATTAGGGAAAAGATCTGTGCCACTGGGGATATGAACAACAGCCTCCTACATAGACCTAGACAACAAAGACTTGGAACAAACAAATTGTCATTTTTCAGTTTTGTACTGAGTGTAATGTCCTTGTCATACTGGTTAACGCACAGACCTGACTGTGCAGAACATATTACATATAACACATATACACATATAACACATATAACATAGAAACTTATTCCAATAGAATCATGGACATGATCTTCAGTTGTCTTACAAACTATATTTGTGCATCCCACAGCATTACAGAATACAAATTCATTAAAATGAATTCAGCCGCAGCTGCTAGAGGCTGTTAGTTAACAGAGATTCCTAACTATGTAGCCTTATATGCATCTGGTTCAGTCAACTGCAAAACAATAATAATAATTCAATGTGCTCCATTTTTATGCAGAAGTCAGAGCTCGTCTTCATTACAGAAAATCCATCACAAATGGTTGAAAGAGACATTATTGGTATCATGCATACATTCATTAACAATTGCACTTATTCAACTTACAAATAGATGCAGCATGAAATGTTTCCAAAAACTTGATAATTTTTGTAGTTGAAATAACTGGAAGTAAAGACTGATTTAATTATCATGGTTGCTAGGCAACAAGTAACCCAGATGCTGCAGGTCCAACGTTTCCCTCACTGCTGAGTGTTTTTTCCCCCTCACACTTACTGAATATTTTTCTCCTATCTTTTTTTATGTAAGGTTTAAAACGATACTCTCAAGTTGTCAGATGTGCTGTTAGTGTCAAAACTTGAAATTATTATGTGAACACAATATGACTAAAAAAGCCTTGAGAGAATTTCTTCACATTTGGCCCAAACATCCACCAGAACACAACTGATGAGATTTTGGTGGTCAAAGGTCCAAGTTAAAGGTCACTGCGAACTCACGTCCTCTCACTCTTGTCAGTGCTAGTTTAAATTTTTGTTTTGCTTTGCACACAACTGCAGGTGTGAGACATCTGTCTAATCCCTGAACTGCGGTTGTGTCCTTAATAAATAAAAGCAATGCTGTCAGGTGAATGCTGTTGTTTGAGAGCTGGAGGGCAGAGAGACCCAGCTTTTCTTCTAAGCTCGGCTAAAATTGTCCGATAGCCCGGAAAAGAAACTGGTGAGTCACAGTTGTTTGCTTCAGCAGGGTTTTTGTATGTCTGCATGATTCTGAGTGAGTGAAATAATTACCTCTACCTGCAACTCATCATCAGCATATCTTGCAGCTGTAGTAACAAGCCACAAACGAAATTATTTTCAAGGATGTCTAAATTGTAATTTGAGCAGATACATTGAATGGAAATATTACATTTCCCCCATTCCAATATCTGGACACTGTTTCTGAAATCACCAAGAGCAAATATGAACGTGTCTCGCATCATGACATTCAGCACCGCACAGTCAAGAGTTTGTGTGCAGGATGTGTGCGACAGGTGTGATCGTGGTTAGTGTCAGGTCACCTCAACGCTGGTTCTCCACCACATCTGTGGAGTTTTGACCAAGGAAAGAGCTTTTTTAGAAGCACTCTTTTAACACCTCAGAGCTCAGCCGGCACCTTTTTTCTTGTAGCCCTCATCTCACCTCTGCATCTTGCCTGGTAGTAGTATTTTAATTCAGCTCAAACAGAAATACCCTGCTACTTCCTGACCAGGTCACCACTATGTTTGCATTTTGAGCCAATACTTTGTACTTTACAGTGCATGTGTACAAAAGTGCATTTAACACATTGGTTTCATTTTCCATATGTTTAGCCTACAGTTAGCCTAAAGGGGCTCACATTAAAAACCAACATTACCACACACTTTGCATTTACTGAAGGATTCAGTAAAATAGCAAACCTGACCAACAATAAGTCTATTTTAAGTACAAATGACTCAATGATTTTCCCCAGTTTGCCTATTTTAACTGGCTACCATGTGTTTCTGTTTTCCTGTGTGCACCTGCTTTTTTCAAATGTACCCTAACGCTGATTTCAGCAAACCAATACCTTTTATTATCTCCCTGACAGATTTTTGCTTTCTAGACTGCAGGCTGACCCTGCATGGTCTAATGTACTCTTCAGAACAGGTCTATAGGGGGGGTCTGGGACGAGGAAGAACGCCTAAGGACTTCTGTTTGGGCAGAGGCAGAGGACTGCGGGGCTCCATAGAAATGCAGAGCCTGAGCAAGGGAGCGGAGGGGCTGAATGGGCAACATTACCGAGCTGAGGCTTGAGTTTTGTCAGTAAGTGTATTTGTGTGGGTGGGAGAATGTGAGATACTGCAAAACCTTCTGTGATCAGTAATAAAAGGTACTATGTGAATTCCATGTCCCTTTACCGTCAAATGGACTGGGCTCCATATCTGCTCTAAATTGCTAAACCTTCACAGAGAAGATCTTCTGATGGCCGCTTTCAGTTTTTGTAAAGGTTACAGTAGATTATGGCTCTTAATGGATTCGTGAGCACAGACTGCCTCTTTGCATTGAAGTGTTTCAGGGAAAATCTGACATCTGTATGATAACAGTAAGAATTCAGGGCAGGCTGCTAAAAACCTTTGCAATACCACAAAGTTATATAGTAATTTTGGAGTTTCTTTTTTTATAAACCTCTTTTCCAGGTAAGTTAGGAAATATCATTGCATAATTAAAATATGCAACGATTTGTGAAACACGTGAAACCTATTCATGAATAGTACAAAGAAAACATATCAGATGTTGGAACTGAGAAATTTGTTTGGAGAAAAATATCGAAACATTTCATGCCAATAAGCATCAAATTGGCGAGAGCCCATAAAAGAAGCTGTGTAACGCTAAACAAACACCTGGTCAAAGATTTTACAACTAATGTGGTTATTGGCAAGATGTCAGCATCATAACTGGATACAAAGCAGGACAGAGAATCTGAGGCTTCTATACCTAAAGGGGAAAAAAATGGATGTTCAACATTTTGAGATTAACATTTCCATCCATCCACACATGTAAACCACTTATCCTCTTAAGGGTTTTGATGTAACTTCCCCTCTCGCATCAATGACAGCTGGGGTAAGGACCCTGGACAGACTGCCACTCTATCACAGGCTCTTGCACAGGGAGAGCTATTCACACCTACAGTACAGGAAATGTCGAGTCACCAACTAACCTAAATGTATGTGGACTGTGGGAGGAAACCAACGCATGCTCAGGGAGAAGAGAAAGGCTGCAGCTGACAGATTAAAACCAGGGATCCTAGTGCTAGTGAAAACAATTTGTGGTTGCATTCACAACTCCAACTATGCAAAGAAACAACCAGATATAAACAAGGACTTTTTCAAGAATATAAATATTTTTCAAGAAACTGTGGAAGCTGTGTTCTCCATGCTAAAAAGGTGAGGGTCCATCTGACTTGTTATCAGCACACAGTTTAAAATCCAGCATCTGTGATTTATATAATATACAATAATTTTTGCACATTTGTGATTTCTATTTGATATTTCGTCTTTGTTTACGTTGTACAAAGTGAACCAACTTTTCTGGGAAATGGAGTTTGTACATTGTATCTCGTTTTGCTCCCAACTGCAAACTACAGTTCACACAAAATAAAAACCACAATTACCACAAACATGCAACAGCAGTACACACATACAGTAAACCAGGTTTCACCAGATCAGTTAACACTGTTTAAAGTCATTTGAACCCTTCAGGTCTCTTTTGGAAAACACCCTCAGGACCAGGACACTAGAGGCAGATGATGAAGAGGAACAATTACCTGTGCTGGTAAATGGCAGCTTGCAAATATCCCCATGGCAACCTCTCCCCCAGTTCCTAGAATAACAATAATGATGGTAAAATCATGAACACATTGACCTTTTATATAATCTGTATGATACGTGCTGTATTGTTCCATCAAGTTTGCAGGAAACCATGCTGCTTTACTACAAAAGCACCTGGAGTTTGTCTGAAACTTCCTCTGAACAGTTTTAGAGGAAGCCGACGTTGAACACAGGACCAGACCTGAACAAAGCTTGCAGAGGCTGATGTTTAGGAGACAGAGCATTGTCCCTCTGGGCATCTCCTGTTTTCTGAGACTCGGTTTGTTTAAAATACGGATTTGAGACCTGATGAGAGCAAAACACAACAATTAGAGAGGTGGGGATCTCACTGCAAGACAACCTGCCTGCTTCAGCTAATTAATTGGTAAATTAGAGGCAGTTGGTAATCAATAGCATGAGCACACCTTTGGTCTAAATGTACAGCAGTAGTGATATATTTACATTGCTGTTTCTCATCTTGTGTGCCAGAGAACATTTTCCTTTCAGTGATGTTACAGGAAAATTGCCTTCACTTCCTCGTAATGTCTTTTTATTTGGTTTAAACGTGACATATTAGGCGTCATATTTATCCTCACTGGAGTCTGTTTTCTAGCAGTGGCACTTGTAAAATCTGGCACTTTGGTGTGGAAACAGAAACAAAAAGAAGTCTCATCACGGCCAGACTCCCAGTCCAGACAGAAAACACGGTGAGGGCTCAAAAGAGGCTGAGGCCAATTCAACCTGTCCATTTGCCCTCAATTGGACACGTACTGTCATAATGGACACAAGCTTGTATTCCTACTACAAGTAGGGATATTTTCAGTGCATACAGAAAGTACTGCTAGAGCTTAACTATTTCCACATCTTGTTATGTTAAAGCCTTAATTCAAAATGGATTAAATTCATTATTTTCCGCAAAATTCTACAAACAATACACCATAATGACAACGTGAAAGAAGTGTGTTTGAAATCTTTGCAAATTAATTCATAAAAAAAAGAGAAAAGAAAAGGAAAAACACCACATGTACATAAGTATTCACCAGCTTTGCTTAAAATTTTGTTGAAGCACCTTTAGGACCAATTACAGCATCTGGTCTTTTTGATTGTGATGCTACAAGCTTGGAACATTTTGGAGCAGTTTCTCCACTTTCTATGTATTTAACCTGCTGAGTTCACTTTGTGGCACAAATGTGCACAGGTATCTACAGAGTCTGCTCTGAAATCTACAGCAAGTATGAATTTCCATTAAGGCTGATGTGGCCTTGCATCCCAGACTCCTGGAAATTCCATTTATCTATTAATATAAAGTATATCTAAACTTCACACTCTGTAAACTATTAATACGACTAACAAATCTATATAATTAGAAAAGTTTAGATGGTGATCACAAAGAACTGATATTGTATTTGAAGATCAGATGCAGTATTTTCGATTAGCAACTATATATGTTAACATTGCCTCGTTATCTTCGTAATAAACAATGCAGAAGGGATCATTTTTCCTTTAAGATATGTTTGCTTTAGCAGATTATATATAAATACAACTTCTAGGAGACAGAGCTAAGTCTCAGTGTCATATTCAACCACACATTACCATATTAACAAAACACTTCATTTCTAATGCTTCTTTTATAGACTTTTTTTTGTTTTGTTTTTTATAATTTCGGCTTATCACGTGAGTTCAGTGTCGCCACAGCAGATCATTGTCTGCATGTTGATTTGGCAGTTTTTACACCAGATGCCCTTCCTGACGCAACCCTCCCTAATTTCTACCATGCTTGGACCGGCACTGCACAGCTGAGGAGGGGAATGGTTTTCTGCCCAGAGACACTTCAACAAGCACTATAACTTGTGGCAGTATTAAGGTGTGTTGAAAATCAATAGATGATAGACTATAGGTACACAGAATGTCTGCTCCTCCGTCCACCAGGATGCTGAAATCCACAGAAAAATAATAACAGTAACTAGAAATTCCAATGAAAACAGGGGATAACTAGGTCGTAATAGTCATGCATCATTACAAACCAGTGAGTACAAGAGCTCCTGTTGAAATGATTATATATAATGATATATCTATATCTATATCTGTATATCTATATATATCATGTGAAACAAAATGGGTAAAACTGTCTTAAACTTTATCTGCTGTGGTTTTTATTCCATACAAATTTGTTGGGCAACTATGGACCTTATTTATAATGAATTACTATCAATTTCATTCGCCATTATTTGTATTTGTAGTCAGGACTACATTCATTCATGTTATCAACATCAACATACTATTTAAAATAAATTCTTTTGTTGGTGGAATTCTTAAATAAAGAGTTTAAAATGGTACTTGACAGTATTTTAGGCAAATACTGTTACTGTTACTTGAATACTGATTTCATGTACTTCTAACACCTATGCTAATCAGCTTGCAAGAGGCTGTGTTTCTCAAGGTTGACCGAACAAATTATTTTTATGGAATTTATGCTTTAATATTGTTTTGAGCTATGCTTTTTCTATATTATGTTCAAACCTGCAGCTTGACTTGTTCTTTGCAGGAAATATGCAAAGAACACGCTGACGTCCTGAACTGTCTCAAACTGAAATAAACAGTAAGAAAACCTGCCAACAAAAGTGCCTTTTCAAATTTTAAGGGTAGTAAAGAACACACAGGGACAACACACAGCATTTCAAATGGTGCTTTTATTGCAATGTGTTGCATTCCCACATTCATAGATGTTATAGATTTGTTAGTCAAAGCATCATTTCCTCAAGGTTGGCATCCTCACCTTGGAAAAAAAAAGCAGAGGGATCAAATGCACGAGGTGTTTGTGTTTTTGAGTGTAGTAGAGAAGTGTGTGTAAACTTGAGCAGCCACGACCATATGAATGAATAAACCTCCAAATTTAGACTTCCAGTAGATGCAAAGAAGTTTTTAATTGTCCAAAAAAAAAAGAAAAAAGTTCTGTTTGTCTATCAGCCTACAGGGCTCTCACTCCCTGCAGGGACTGGACCCGGCCTGAGACTGATTGTCTACAACATTCCAAAGAAAAGGTAGATCTCTTTATATTCACGTTACACACCTGAACAGCGGGGACTTGAGTGGGTGGGTGGGTGAGTGGGTGGGTGGGAGGTATTAAAAGAGACAGAGAGAAAAAGAGAAAAAATAACATGCATAAAACTCTCCCAGATGAACATTGTCACTCATATTGTCTTGTGATAGCTGCTCCGATGCCTCTTTAAAAACAAAATTTACATGAGTGTAATATATAAAACTGGACAAAAATGAATAAAATGTATAATATATATTTATATATATTTATTTATATTAATTTGTACAAGGGAGAAAGTGGAACCTTGGTCTTTTTTTCTGAAATTCTCTAGAGACAGCGTCACCAGCATCCCTCAACCTAACAACACAAAGTGGTGAGTGAATAATGAGCCTTTGTTTAAAACCTCTAACCTCAGACCCAATAAGGCAGCACTTCAAATAACTGACCAGCTGATGCTCTGATAACTTTCACATGCAGTACAGATGTGAACACCTGCATTAGGAATGAGTGGGAGTAATGATGTCGAGAGTCTTAGCGGTGCACACGTCAGACCAGTGACGAGCAAATTCTGAATACTATTAACTACAAAAAACCCAAAACACTAAACTAACTTTCTCTTCTTTGAATTTATGGAATATATCTGAGGTGTTAAACTTCCCTGACACCAAATATGATTCACTTCACCAACCAAGAGCCTGATCTTGGCATCAGCACAATACTATCTATTCCACATTAGGCAGCACTGAAGTTTGACAAGACAAGACAGGTGAAACAGAGGAGACAAGCAACAAAGTGAAGTGTGTCGTCATTATGTCAGTGCAGTATTGTTGCTAGACAGCAGAGGTTAGGTCTCACACAACCAGGTTTGATTGTTACTAATACAAAGCAAGCGTCCGGCTTGGTTTAAGGACCATGGAGAGAAAAGCGAGCTAAGGACCCACAGTCCTGACAGTTGCTGAAACTGTGTTGAAAGCAGGAATGTTCTGAGATTCGAGCAGGAGGATGGTTTTTACCCCCTAACATTATGCCTGGCATCAGCTGACAGAGCAGAGATGAGGGGGAGGGATGTCACCTGAAGAGGACTGGCATAGTATTTATACTGAAGATCGGTCAGACAGACAGAAAGAGAAAGGACATTACAGAGAAGGGCATGCGTTTACAATTTTTAGTAACCATTTGGATAAAGGGAATTCACTACAGTCAAGTTCCTCATTAAGAACCTGAGCAATTCAACCATTTCAAATGAAAACAACTACAACGAACATTCAGGGGACACTGCTCTAAATACGAATCTGATTCAAACAGCTTCTGATGGCCTTTTTCACTCTGAGTAAATCTGAGATAAAGTGCAAAATTAGATTGTATTTGCAAATTCCTGCAATAATTTGATTAATCTTCTATGTGTGTAAAAAAAGTCATTGAAAATACAGTAAACTTTTTTATAAAGGTGAAAAAAGGTTTTAAAAAAAACCCTGGTTAACAAGGTTATTATTGTTAAATAGCAAAGGAGCAACCTTTACTGCAGAAAATATATACACGAGGCACCTCAAGTTTGGTATAAAGTATTCAGTTAAAGGAAAAAAAGGTTCGGTTTTTTTCCACGAATGAGCTTAAAAGCTGGGAAAGGTCATTACTAAGTCAGAAGACAGGGACACTCCCTCTGAAGAGGCTTTTTGTGGATTGTGTAAAGTAAGTAGAAATATCTTGCCTTTGAAATTAACCATTTAGTGTTGCTCCAGTGTCAATGTAAGGAAATGCTTGTTTCCATAAGGTGCATAGCTAACGGTTGCAATGTTTTCTTACTTCCTGTAAACGAGTGACAGCCCTTTAGGCTCAAAAGACGGCACTGGCAAAGTGGAGATGTCTCTAAACTGACCTAACTTTGGGACGTTACATAAAATTGTTGCTGATAGGCCACTTTGAAGGACAGACAGTGCACGAAAAGTAACAAGCGAGGACAACAGTGTTGAACAGCAGCGTGTGAGGAAGCCAAAGAGAAAGAAATCTAAATTGGGCCACTACAATATGTCCTGTCCAGTGATGATGAAGTTTGCATATGGTATTCATCAAACGACTTGAAGCTTTGGTCATTTACTATTGACAAATGCGCAAAGAAGAAGAAAAAAAAAAAAAAAGGCTTCATCAGTCAGAAAATAAAAAAAGCCCACTCGTATACTGAGCAACCAGGCAATGCTTCTCCATAAAACCAAGGCTCCACTCTCCCAGATCTGCTTAAATGTTTGACAACAGAGAAAATTAAATAATATGGCCTTTTTTTGTTTTTTAAATTAACCCGTACAAAAAGCCAGTCCACACTGCTCTTCTCTCAGTAAAATCACATTCAGCAGTCGCTAAAACCATTCTCTGGCATAGTTAATCTGAAACACCCACAGGTACTGTGCAGGGTCTAAAGAGTAAAAGAAGAATCAAACCAGGACATCTTCGACTTTTCCATCTTAGAGAACACCAGATATACAGTATTAATCACTTACACACATACATACGCACTCATTGATAGTCATATACATACATACATCATCAGAAAAATAAAAAAGTAGAAAATCAAAACACAAAATAAAAACATGACAGAGGCGAGTAGTTATTTACCACAAACTCGGAGCACTACTATTTTTGTTGATTCTGAACAAATACATATTCACATTTCTCTGCTATATACATTATGTTAACATTTTGAAACCAATGTTACAAAAGAACCTAACCTTGTACCTGTTAATTGTAGTGAGAAGAGAGAGGGACTGTGGGTTCCGTTGAATGGCTGTTGCATTAAAAAAATAAAATTGGTTGTATTTGGCATGTTTTTTTGTTGCACGATGAGCTGAGTCGCTGCAGAGTTTCTGTATTTAAAAGGATTGTAGAGGAAACCACTTCCATAGGAATGCCTATTCCACATAGAACAGTGAAAGGAAGGAGGAGGAGGAGGAGGAGGAGGAGGGGGGGGTATCAATACTGTATGTGTGAAATCATCAGAGCCGATGAACAAGAGGAGGCTGACACTGACAGATTCCTTTGTAAAAAAATTAAATAAAAAATACACTTGTTCTACTTTGTGCAGCTCTTGTCTCATCTGGGTGGATCACATAGTCCAAACAGCAGCACAGGACCGTGTGACCTGTATTTACACTGTGAGAAACGTGAGGAAATCTATGAGTTTGCTCTAAAACAGAGCAACTGGGGAAACGGGAATCAAGTGCCCCGGTTCCGACTGAAGCGCTTCACTTTTTGGATAAACGGTTCTGCTTGGTAAGTGCAAAATGGACCAAAAATCTAAGAGCAGGCGTTCAAAAGCCAAACGAATGTTCCTTTCAATCAAAGCCTAAATCAAATGGCTTCACCCCCGTTTCTATGCCTTTAGGGCCCCGTTACCAGCTGGATTGTCCTGACAGGAAACATTAAGAAAGGATGTTTCACTGCCCTCTAGCGTTTCTCTTTTTGGGGGACTTCTGCAGTAATTCTAGCTGCAGCAGTGAGTCTCAGTTAAGACACAGAGGCCAAATTTAAAACTATGTTTGAAGGGTTTAAGGTGGATGTTAAAGGAAAGCAGTGAGTCATATATAAAATAAAAATGTGAGATTTTGCTGCTTAGAACCTAAACATCAGTTGGTTTGGACGAAAAAAAAGATTGAAAATCACCTTGTAAATAGACATTTTTACAGACTGAATAACTAATTAAAGCTACAGTTAGAAATATTTGAAAAACGTTGCAAAGTGGCGATAACCTTTATTAATGTGGAGAGGGGCTGTTGACACCTTAGTGTGGCACAGACTCACAGAACAGCACTGGCACCAGGGTGCAAAATTTCCCTTCTTAAGGTTATTAAGCGAGGCTCGCCCTTCTAACCAATCAGAGCAGGTCCAACTGTGTGGGTCACACACAGACACAGAAAGGTTATGTTGCACAGTCTGAGGGAAACCACTGGCTTGGACACAGCTTCTGTATTTGCCACCCTGGATGGATTAATTTAGCATCACATGCTACAGTGAGTTAGTTTCATAGTGTAATTATAAATATATTTAAATTAAATAGAAGCAATCACAACTTTTCTTATTGTGTTTGTTGTTAGCTCTGGAAGTGCGGGATTGCCAGCGATGCTAAATCAGAATCACATAACATTGCAGAAAGCTGATTTTAAGCAGGTCAAGCAGCAAGAAAATATTCGGAATAGTTAGAGAAAACTACACTAACATAGGTCTTCAGACCTGCAGTCAATCCAACAAGCTGCTCACAGTGTGAACACGCGGTCAAAAGGTCATGAGGTAATAAACAGGAGTTCAAAAGCCTACGCGCTTTCTAATAAATATACACCGAGCAAAACAATAAAAATGAAGTCCAAGACTTAAATTCTAAAGGAAGATTGAGAGTTGTGACCGTTCCCGTGCCACTGTTTGGCTACACGTTGCCTGGATCTGCACATAAATGTGTCCGAATCCACAAACAAAGAGCACAAAGTGGTTCTCGCATCATACAAGATTGGAGGAGTTGGTGGGTGGAATGTTGACCTTGCATACTATCCCTCTATAATGTTGCATATGGTGAAGTAGCGCTGTAAAAGCAGTACACAGGAAAGCCCTATTCCAACGGCTGTTGACCTAATGTGAGTGATGAACTATGTAGTTATGAGAATCATTCTAATACCTGAATGTGAGGTCTGCGCTGTAGGCAAAACCCTCTCCACAGATTCCACTCCAAATGCTTCACCACAGAAGGAAAATGGAGAAAAAGAGAAACAGGACTAGTTAAACCACAGAACGCCTGATTTTTTGCTAGAGGACAGATGTGGCATATTTTGACTAGAGACCCCCCAAAAATGAATAAGAAAACATGCTAAAGCGTAAAATCAGTGGATGTTCTCTGATAAAATTAGTCCTGTTGTAGAGACAGAGAAAGAGAAGATTTAGTTTAGAAATCGTAAACCTTTGGGTAGAGTGTCAGACTGAGCCTTAAACTCTGATATACGCATTACAACATGACTGATATGAAGATCATATGTCTTATGTGTATCTTCACATTAATTTGATCATGTAAAGAATGTTTTGAGGCAACATCTCGGCAGGGTTTTAGATTTTCAAAATTCCTGGCAAGGTGTACGCTCGGAGTAGCACACCATTTGTGTGGGATGTATTTTGTGAGCAGAGGTCTGTTATCTCTGAGAGAGACAGTGTCTGACTGAGCAACAGTAGTAAACAGAAAACTGTGTGTTTGTGTGTGTGTAGACAGGGGAGTGAGGTCTTCATCAGGGGAACCGGAAGTGGAGGGAGAAGAGGGTTGAATCTCAAACAACACAGATTTGCAGACCCCATCCTGTTTTGATTCATTTCCATGACATCGTTAAATTATCAATCACATCTTTGTTAGCAACTTCTATTACTAAAGCCTCTACTTAAATGTCATTATATAGGAACAATATGCAAAATCGCGTCGTTTGCGGCGACTACGGGCAGTGTGGATGCGGCTCAGCACCCCATAGCACGTAATCACAGCGGAGAAGGTATTATTATGCTTTTCTTGTTTTATACAATGGTTACACAGCACAAATGCACTGTTTGAAAAGATTTCTTGAAAGTATTGTACATACATAAGAATAAAAAGAGGAGAAAGCAAGAGAAAGGCAGCTAACTAGCTCCCTGGTTATCACGAGAGAGAGAGAGAGAGAGAGAGAGAGAGAGCACAGCAATCCAACTATTTCCTTTTCAGAAAGTGTGGCTACTTGCAGCACTAAATGGAGGCCAAAGAAGGTCACATCTAGCTATCTTTAAACTCCATTGCTTAAAAGTCAACGACTTTTCACATTTCAGCAGATGGAATAACTTCCCCCTCCGCCGCAACATTTAGAGTTATAACAATATCATGATGCCAAAAAACATTATTTGAAAAAGAAAAACCCGGATCCAATCACATTAGACATGGTTTTGCTGCTCTGAGTGATCAATTCATTACACCTTTTTTTTTGTTTTTTAAATGGAAAGCACTTACAAGAGAAGGGTGAGCTCATCCCCAAGTCTTTGTCCTTCTGTAATGTACAATACTACCCGCCTGCATGGTGCACATGGCAAACAACACTGATAGGCTGAGAGATAGCATGAAAGATCCACAGAGAGAGAGAGAGAGAGAGAGAGAGAGAGAGAGAGAGAGAGAGAGAGAGAGAAAGACAGAGATAGAGAGAGAGACAGAGAGAGTGAGAGAGAAAGAGAGAACCCCGACGGGGCTCGGTATTCACAGCTGCTGAGGTGTGGGGAGGGTAAAATGTGATGGACAGACAGTTAAATAATCATAACAGTCTTTTTTATACTTTGAAAACAATAAAAAATGAACCTTCCCCCGCAGGAGAAAGACACGTGAGTTCCAAACCGAGCAGCATCCCGTCTGTCTCCCATCCATCCATCCATCCATCCATCCATCCATCCATCCATCCCATCCATACATCCATCCATCCATCCTTGCTGTTGACAAACCTTGTTCTGATGATCATGAAGTTGATGAAGATGATGATGATGATGATGGTGAGAGCAGAAATTTTTTTTTAAACAAAAAAATTCAATCAACCACAAAAATATTAAAACAGAAGACATAATAGAATAATATGTAGAAGAAGAAGCAGAGCTTTGGAAAACTCAAACTTCCACCAGGCACTGTAGCTGATAAAGAGACAGTCACAGAACCAGCTGATACTGAGCTTCTATCCCACAATGCCACAGAGGTCTGAAACCTTAACATTCCCACATCGCTGAGAGACAGGTAGAGGAAAACAAAACAAAAAAAAAAAGAAAAAGAAAAAGCCAGAGGTGCTGCTGTACGCTGAGTGCAGCTGTATACTGCAACTCATGCTCCCAAGATGCACTGCTGCTGCTGCTGCTGCTGCTGCGACGGCCCAACAAAAACCGTCCGACCAGAAAAAACAAACAAACAAACTAACAAACAAAGAAAAGGAGGCCGGCCCTGATTTGACAGTGACAACAACTTGGCAAATCTACAATGATGTTGCAGTTGTTTTCTTGGGTCAGGAAGCAGGAAGTAGGTCACCAAGGAATGAGCAGCAAGACAACACTGCCTTTAATAGGCTGAGGCAGACAGACAGGTTGTCAGACAGATTAGACAGGCAGGTTTAAATACACTGCTGCTCCTTCTGACTTGAGTTTTTCCTTTAAGTACTGGGCGGTAAAATAACCGGTCCCCAATCCCCGCGCACAGAAGTGGTTAGGCTGTGCAACTCCACCAACAGCCAGACCTCTCTGAGCCTACTCTGCGTATTTCCAAACATCCATCCATCCATCCATCCATCCATCCAAAAGGTGAGAGAGACAGCAATGGGTCTGGTGCACCGACCTCCGAGGAGGAGGCGTAAGAAGTTTTAAGTAGAGGGAGCACGAGAGCTGAAGGGGTGGGAGGCTTCACTCGGTGAGCAGCTGCTGGAGGAGACTCTTCTGCTGGGCCTGGTTGTTCTGGGGACCCTGTGGTCCAGGGCCCTTCTGTGAAGCTGCAGCCCCAATGGAGCCCTGGTTCAGGTAGGAGTCATTGCCAACCAGGTTCACTGTGCACTGGACGTCTGCAAACACCTGAACCTGCTGCACCTGCAGAAACACAAACAGTGATTATTCAGGAGCACTGGTGTATTTTAGGACTAGTTTCCACAATGCTCATAATTACACCTGTATTTGAGAACAGTATGTCCTGCTGTGAGGCAAATTAAGATTATTTTAAGTTAAACCCAGTGAGCAGTTGAATGTGATTGTTGCTTTTAAAACAAGAGTTATGAAAACTATCCACACAATAAAAACTAGCACGCACTAACCTGCTGGTCGCTGCACACTGGGCCAACGTTGCTGAGGTTACTGTTGCCAATGCCAACCTGCTGCCCCATGGGAGGTAATGAGCCAACACCACCAGAGCCTCCAGCCATGGAGACAGTGATGCTCATGTTGTTGTAAACCCCCTGCTGGCCAAAGGCCTGCCCTGTACTCTGTCCTGACTGACTGAACAAGCTGTGGCAGAGGGGTAAAGCACAGAAGAGGGCATGTTACTCTTTTTAAATAAGCACATGTGCCAACACAAACTGTAGTAAACTGGTCACTGTAAATCTACAAAACCATATAGCGACCAGTGATCCCAACCTATTTCGGAAGCATGGTTCACAGATTGTAAATGAATAATTGTACAGCAATGGTGGATGCTGCCTTAGATCTAAGAGCTTTCTGGTTACGGTAAGCGGGTTTTTCATTTACATGATAGAGAAACCTGACTGTGAGCAGATTTGGTAAATACAAAGTGAAATGAATTTTACCACCTTAAACAAATGTGTAAACTTCCAAACCTGTTGCTGTTCATGCTGGTCTGTTGCCAGCTCTTCATGTCCGGTGACTCGTAGCCTAGAGGTGTGGCTTGCTGAAGCAGAGGACTCTGTGAGGTTGGGTTTTGAGGTGACAACAGCGGACTGGTCGGGCTCATCTCAGGAGGGAATGGTGGGTCTTGCTGGACCATAGCTTTGAGAGAGGAGGCGAAACAAAGTTAGCTAAATTGTATTTCGTCAAAAAGAGCAAAGTGGGATCTTAATGAGACACAACTGGTAATCTGGGGTGAAAATTCTCTTTACTTTTAGATCTTAAAATGTTTTACAGTTTGTACATTTTCGAATTAAAATGCTACTGATGTGCAAGCTCTTGTCCATCTTTTGCCAACTACACGCTTCATTTTATGTTTACAATAAAGTGAAACCATTTAGCACTACAGGTGTTCAATAACAACATTTGCTTTGATGTGAAAATGCAGTGCACTGTTTGATTGTTAAATTTTTCAGCAAAGTTCCTGGAACTCACCAGACCCTCCAAACTGCTGAAACAAGCCCTGCTGTATTGAGGAGTTTACAGTGCTGCTGAACTGGCCCTGCACGCCGCCCACCAGCGTCTGGTTATTCAAAGGAACTCTGCCCGACAATTTGTTGTCCAGAGGGCCCCCGGAAATGGGACTGAAATGACTCGGTGAGGTAGGGGGGTTTCCCGTCATTGGGTTGTACCCTGGTGGGAAGTTGAACTGCTGCTGTTGCTGCTGTGGTTGCTGCTGTTGTTGAGGTGTTGTAGTGGGGCCTTTTGGGGCCCTGCCAATTCCAGCTGGCCCCACCGATCCAGTTGGAGTACCGGCCATGTTCTGTCTCATCAGCATGACTTTCTGCTGGAAAAGCTGGCGCTGGCGATGCTGGATGCTGTAAAGTTCCCTCTGACGCTGGGCCAACATCTGGGCATTCAACGGTGGCTGCTGAGACAAGACCATAAAGGTTGCATGATACACCAGATCATGTGTGTATTTGCTTCAATAAACTAAATTAAAAATTTTATTAACAATAAAAGTTATCTACGCCAGTGTGAATATAAAAAGTAAAGTTATATTTCTGGCACACAGCTGAATCTATAAACAATTAGTGTGGTTGTCTTACAGATACTGTACGAAACAGTGATTTTTTTAAGGAGGGCGGCTTTGTGCGCTGCATCTGTGACTCACTTGTGAGGGCATCTGAGGTTGTTGAACCCCCTGCCGAATCCCCGCGTTTGCATGCTGAGCCCCTGCAGGAAATGTATTCATGCCTGCCAGCCTGTTCTGGAGCTGAGTGACAGAGAAAATGTAAAGAAACAGATGTCAGACAGGTGTTTAATATGGCAAGAGGATGAATTTGATTATTGACAAAAGCAGAAAAAATATGATTAGAAGGACGAGAGAGAATATTAGTGATGATGAGGCAGAGGAAAGAAACATTCAATCGACAAAATGAGATTAAATTATTTATAATACATTAGACTGACACAGAGCTACAAGCACTCAATGTTGAGAAAAAGCCAATTTTTACTTTAGGAGTCTGTGCATCCACTTCCATCTTCTATCATACAGATAAATGCATCACAATATGAAACATATATTACAAACAAACTTTGCCTCCGTGTCCTCACCATCTGTGGGCCCTGCAGTCTCTGCTGCAGCTGCAGGCGCAGTTGGTTGGGTGGCAGCCTGAGCTGTTGGCCCATTCCCTGTGGTCGTGTCATCCCTGGCCTCAGACCCATGCCTGTAGTCCCACTGGGAAAAGCTCCTCGAGGGGCTCCAAAACCCAAACCCTGGGGGCCCACCGTGGCCCCCTCTGGAGGAAACTGAGCTTGTGGAGATGGTGTAAATTGGGAGGGGTAGGTGGGGAGCTTAGGATCCATGGACACTGCAGTGGCAGTGGGTTGCTGGGCTGGGAAGTTTGGAGGCAAAGGGTCAAAGCAGCCACCCTAGAAAGAGAGAAACAAAACAGGACAAAGTTAAATAATAAAAATAGCTTATAATCACTATCATCACCTTGTCATCACAGATTTTGTTTCAATGAACCAAAAAGTAATACTTAGAACAGACTATATGCTAAAGATAAATTTAAGCTAAAAATGAAGTAAGAATTGGTGGCATAAAAAAGGCAGATCTGAGAACAGCATAGGTTGCTAACACTGTGTTTGTTCTAACTACTGAGTATTCTGATGCTGCTCTCGAGTGTCACAATCTTCATCACATACTTACTTGCACAAGTTTGTCTATACCCAAGGCCTTGTCCAGCTCAGCCAGCTCGCTCTCATCTGACCCGCTGAGGAAGGAGACGAGCTGCTCTAACAAAGCCTTCTCATCGTTTCGGCCTTCGGGAGTAGTTAGAGGGCCGAGTACTTCATCCAACGTACAGGGCACACACTGCCTGCTCACACAGTTAAGCATAATGTGTCAGAAGGAATGTCAGTTTACTCCCACACCTTAAAATTATGCAGAAATATATAGTTTGAAGAATGAATATATAGTGTTTAATAATACTTACTCTTGTGGTGATGCCAAAGGAGCCTGTAAAGGCCCAAGACTATCAAAAGACAAGGTGTCGGACAGAGCCAGAGGTTGGAACTGGGAATCTCCCACATCAATCTTAGCTAGGCCTGAAAACAAAATTAACAGGGTTGTGCAGTTAACAGGGCTCCCTCAAATGTCATCATAATCTTCCATAGCGTTCTCATGACAAACTGTGACTGCAGTACAAACTGTAGACTAAACGAAGGTCTGTACCAGTGCTTGCACTGAAAGGGTTGATAACTTCAGTCTCTTCAAGGGGACTGCTGTCTTTCCGGGTCTGGAAAGGATCTCCTTGTCCCTGGGCCTGTGTCTGGCTTGGTGTGGGGGAATTGCAGAAGTCGAAAGATGACTGACTCTGGAGGAGGCAACCAGAGGACGGGCTGCCATCACTCAACCCTGAGAAAAAGACAAATCAAAAACAACAATGCAACAAATTTGCTTAAAGTACAATTTCTGATTCCCAATTTTAGAAATGTATAGCTATACGACACTGTGCACTTTTCTGTGGCGTTGCAGAAAAGAGGAGAACAAGTTACTGTGGTTGAACAGTATGTCTGGTCAGCTGACGTTGCAATGCCTACTAATTGCCACTAGAGGGCAATCAGCCTTACAGTGTGTCAACAATGAAGAAATACAGGTCTTTGTGGATCAGGATTATACTGCTGATGCTGTTACTGCTGCCACCACTAGTGCTACTATTACTACTACTAACACTACTACTATCAAAAACAGGAACAATACAAAAATAATAAAATTAATGAATAGAGAAATTAAAAAAATGAATAAATATAAATAATTATTTTTTATGTTCCTGCATCAAAAAGTCCAGTGTACATGCAAACTCAGAGATTCAGTCGTCTTACTAGTCTGTAGCAGTTTTGTGATGCTTTTATTACATTACTCTGCTCTTGGAGGAGTTGAAAGTGTACCTCTGTTAGGTGTCCCGGGAGGCTCTCTCTTCACATTTATATTGCGGGGAGTGCTGGCCTCACCGGGCTGGAGCTGAGTGGGTGACTGCAGCTTGAGCTGGGGAGAGGGGGAGTGGAGCTGGGGTGATGGCGAATGTAAATGTGGAAAAGGCTGAGACAGAGGGGACTGGAGCTGAGGCACAGGGGATTGGAGCTGAGCTGGGGGCTGGGATTGGGGGTTTGGAGATTGGAGTTGGGGGCCTCCTCCAGAGGTTGTTGCATCCTCACTGCCCTGTTTGGCCCCACTTGTGCCTCTCAGGCCAGGCAACAACTGGGTGAGAGGGTCCGTGTCAACCACGCCCCCTGATATCTGAGTGTTTGAAACAGAGAGGGAAGCAGAAACAAATAAAGAGGATAGCGACGAGGGAGACATGACAGAAAAATGAATAATGTTAGAGTAAAAAAAAAAAGAAAATGAGTGCGACAAAGGGGGTCAAATGATGAATTAAAGAGAGATCGGGAGAGACGAAAGGTCAAAGGCCAGAGAGCTTCAAAGGCTGCAGCTGGTAGCTGAGCCTACAGTGGAGACAAAGTCCAAGAAAATAAAGGTTCAACTTGATTTACAACAGCTGTAAGACAACTGCCAATGCACGATCAAAACTCAAGAGAATAATTGTAATGCTTAATTGTGAAGTAAACTTTCTGATATACTTCCAGGGTAAAGTTAAAAGCAACCATATTTGATGATGTAGGCTTCAGTGGCATTAGGTTATAAATGCTTAAAAGTGAAAATCAATTACTAGCAAACATTTCAGGATATATTTATATTTGAAGAATCGGTTAATTCTACTTTGTAAGTTGTCAGACTAATGTTCAACAGTGACTTTATTGGAGCTTTATGTTTTCATCGCCATCTTCGAAAACCTCTGATGGTTTGGGTAGCATTCAAAAGTCCTCAACTTTTAGGGTGTTTAGAACATTTCTCACTCTCGCTCTGCTGTTCTAACCTCATGCGGCCCCTGAACACACCCTACTTTCAGCTGCCAACTCTGGAGATCTGACTTTCCCTTTCAGCAAAAGGAAAAGACGTGAATGTCAAAATTTCTTTACAAATGAAACAATGTTTTTCAGGACATTTCTTTCATTTTTCCTGAACTCTCCAAGACAGAAAAGCTGGTTTAAAGTATGTTTCGAAACCTTACATCTCACAATACATCTAGCAATCACAAGTGACCCACAAGTCATATACTAAATACTGTGTTATTACAGCTGATAATTTATTGAATATATTGACAACTATTTTTTTTAAATCTAATTTTAAGTTTTGTGTCCTGAAGCTCAACAAAGGTTGGGGATCCCTGCTCTTAAGAATCCCGTTAGGTTTCAAATTTACAGATGTATCAGGTAACTATAACAGATTATTTGCTAGCGTGACCAGTCTGTCCCCCTAAGAAGAATTACAACTGGATCTCTGCAAACTTAAATGTATTATAATAGCTGTGACATCATATGAAATTTGTGTAGTAAATCTAATAAATATGTTGAGGAAAGGCTCAACAATATCGAGAAATTTGCTGAACAACAGTGTTTCAACGTAATAATAACAATACCGTGGAATCTCTGCTGTCTTTGCGGCTGTTTCGACGGTTCTCTCCGACAGGACTCGACTTTGGGCTGATGCAGGCTGCGCTGTTGGAAACACCTGCAGGTTTGGATGCACCTCCTGTTGCAAGAGTAGACCCAGTACAGGTTGCTCCTTCTCTGCTGCCCCTTTTCTCCACTTTTACCCTAACTGTCTGCAAGGTGAGAGCAGATGGAGGTGGCAGGTCCCCCAAGTCCTTTGAAAACAAAATATGTTTCAGTTAGTATTTACAATAATCATGACCTGAATTGAAATAACCTCAATTAAAAATACGTAAGAAAAGTACAGGTTTAAAAAGTGTCACCTTTTCATCTGTATCCAGCAAAAAACGGAGTAGCTGGTGGTCCTGTGGCTCTCTGGAGCTGGACCTGGGAGCTGCTGAGCTCAGTGCCGGACTGTTGGGTGGCTCCTTCTTGATCTCAACTTCATTTTTGTTCATTCCTTCCTCAGTGGCGGCGGAGGAGTCGTTGGGACTACTGTCCTGGAGCAGCCGATGGAGGATCTTATGTCGTTCTGTTAGAGTACTGTGAGAAGCAGGGCACTGAGGGGCGGGAGAGGGGTTAGGAGGATGAGGTGATGATGTGCAGTGGAGGCTGTTGTTGATTGATTCAACTCCTGTGCCATTGTTTTCCAGGAGCTGATTGAGTCTTGGGTTACCCAGCTGTGATGCAGAGGGAAGGGGGGCTTTAATAGAGTCCTCTCCCGCTCCTTCTCCTCCTTCTTGGGGTTTGGCTGATAGATGTAGAGTAAACGAGCTGGTGGGTGTACTGGCTTGTCTTTGAGGGACAGGAGAGGACAGGGAGAAGGACCCTGATGACCCACCACTACTATTACTATCGCTGCCCGACTGCTGCCCGTTGAGGTTGCCTCCACTGCTCAGTGCCCCAGTTGGAGAATGGAGGCCTGCTGTGGAGGGAGAAAAGGGGTTCCCCGGTACCCGAGGACTTCCCCCTAACCCAGGACTGGCCCGTGGCATCCTGGGTGACATAAAAGAGGTAGGGGTGGCTGTGAGTGGGCTGCTCAAAGGAGAGGTGCTGTTGACCTGCTGGGGACATGTCCGACTGGGCGTCAGGTAGCCTGTAAGTACGGCTGGGTTAGGTCCATGGGAAGAGGCATTGCTGTTGTTGGGGTGAAGGCCTGGTGTGGTGAGGCCTGAGCCTTGAGTGAAGTTACTGCTGGGAGGAAGGGTTGGGGAGCGAGAGGGAGTTTGGGCGAGGCTGCCAAGGGTCGTTGGAAGGCTGGGGTTAGTGTTTTCCTGAGAGCTAGCAGTGTTGTGTTCCCTAGAACAAAGAAGGACAATAAAACATAACTGTAGCCTGATTAAGTCAAGTGGCAATGCCGAAGCACACACACACAAACATTATTAATAATAAATAATTAATAATATAATAATTATTTAGGTTTTTACGGTAATCTTTGTCAGTGGAGCTAAGATTTTAACTGTTTATACACAACAGTTACACTTAGCACTTTTTTATTATCCATTATCCAAGTCCATCTGTCACAAGGCCTTTTTTGTTCTGCAGCTTTATGTAGCGTACAGTTAGACATACACCCAATGACAGTACAATCAGGTGCAGTAAGGATGTGAAACCTTAACATCAGCATGTGTGGGTGTGTGTGTGTGTGGTACCTGTCAATAGTGTGAATGCCCATAATGAAGGGCTGTACATCAGGGTTGGTAGGGCAGCAGAACTTGCAGCGGGTCTGAGCGCTGAGCGGGGTGCCATCACTTAATGTGAAATGATACAGTGGGCTGATTGCTGTGCCGTGGGTCATCACTGCTGGGAATACATATGGACACACACCCACACGAAGGAAGAGGCAAACACAGTGTTTAGACTTTGGTCTCATCTCCTGTTCATTTTCTGCCTTTCCTTCCCCATATGTATGCATACTAAAGCACTCTGACTCCCCTAAGGCCTAAATCAGACTATAATACAGTCATAGTTATTTCTTAGTGTTGAAATATAGCTGGAATACGTAATGTTGGAATATAGTCAAAAACTCTTCACTCTTAAAGCTCGAGTAATAATTTATTGTTTCAGCTACTCAAATGCAAGGATTTACTGCTTTTCATTATTTAATATAAAAGAAAACAAAAAATATGTGGTGGTCGAGCCACTGAATGATTTTTTAAATCTTTTATAGACAAATTGGATTTGTTACAAACGGCACACAAAACAGCAAGTAAAACAAACTTTCATTGTTTATTTTCTCTATTATAATCCTTATATTTTCATTTTACAATCTTTGCATTACACAATATAAATCTGAATATGTACAGTACCTAAGCTTGGACTACATGCATGCTGCAATTATGAAAAGTTACTGTAACATAGTATCCACAACATTCTACTGTAATGCTAATGAAGTGGAGACAGAAAGTGTCAGAAAGCACGTCAATGATTCCTGATAATGAAGCTTAAAAAATTCTCAGTGGCTGCTCACCCTCCTGCAGCAGCTTCTTGGCGTGGGAGGGCTCTTTGCCCTGTGGCTGAAAGAAGGCATAGATGCACTTCCTGACCAGGTCCTCCCAGCCAGGCCGGCCTGTCGCTCGCAAAGCACTAGTTTCTATGGAGATGATCTTCCCTGGAGGAAAGCACCACACACACACATTAACATCTGCAGCAGCATCAACACCACATCAGGGTTCACACCCTCACAAAAGCATTCCAGTTGAGCTGGAATATCTTCTAAAATCATATAGTATACATTATTAAAATAAATAAATGTGCAAAACATGACATTTTATGCATATTTTGCTACTTTCAACAACATATCCATGGAAATGGCCAATTTCTCTTTTTAACCTGTAGGGTCCTGCCTCGTGATGAAAGACTCAGTGCTGACAGCCTGGGTGCGAGGACTCCGACAGGCTATACAGATCAGACAGCTCTGCAGATCTGAAGAGGGAGGGGACACATGTGGCTAGATTAGATATTAAGGTAAACCCTAATATCTAACTTTGACAAAATAGTTCTTGAAACTTTGTAATGTCCCTCTCAGACACACATTGTCAGTAAAAAAATATAAAAACGTGTTTAATCTGATCCTGGGTGCTCTGTGTTCCCCTATAGGCTACAGCCTGGAAATGTGTTGAGCTCTAAATCATATCAGTGACGCATACAAACAACACTGAGACATCATAAAAATAAGAAAGTAGCACAATACGAGGAGTAAAATTCTGAAAGAGATCAGGCTCAGAAGCACAATGCATTTGCGTTACAGAGAGTAAGTCACACAACGGCATCAAGGCCGATGGAGCATGGGTTCCATAAAAGTATGGTGTGTTCTTTAAGAATTCTTCCAAATTCTAGAGCCTTGATTTAATATCACCTAAAAACTTCTGTTCCCGAGTAAGAAAAGGAAAAGATTAGAAAAGGTTGTGGGGACGTATTCATCTGTTAATGGAATATCACATTTTTTAAACGAGTAAACCAGTGTTTATCTTTAAATTGGACAAATTCCTAAAACGGCCCACATGCTGTTTTAGGTTTCTGTTTAATCTTTGAGAGGACTTTTTAGTTCTAAGTTCAAATACTCCCCCCCACTTAGCATGGCAGACGGAACCAAACTGTCAACCTGGGACCATTTCAAAAATTGGATTTGGGAATATTAAAACTAAAAAAGAGAAATATAATGAATCTTTAAGATGTGATTTAACTGCAGGAATGCATCAGCATGTACAACGATGCAAGAGGTGGTTTAAGCTGTTCTTAGGTTTATTTTAGCTTTTTTCTACCTTCTACAAATGGTTCAGTTCCTGGTTTTTATATGCTACATAAGAGTTTCAGGGGCGAAAAGTCACATGAGAAGGGTCTATGCACTTTGACCACTTCTTGTTGGTTAAAACATTTCTGGTGAGGTTTGAGGAAAAGGACTGGAACAAAATGAGGACAGTATAAAAGAAAGAAAATTTATTGTAGCAGCAGATTCTCAGGCAGCTGTGTTATGTTCCACAGGCTTTAACTCTAGAATCAACACTAGCCAGTTTCCAATTTGAGAATAACTTTAATGAACAAAATACCACACTGCAGTGCTGACATGCCAATTTCGAAAAAACTTAATGCAGATTTCAAATTGTGACAAGAAATAGCTTTTCATGACATAATAAGCAAAAAGAATATATACCATACTCCTATCAGCTTTCCTTGGTTCCACCTTGTGTATATATTTCCACTGGCTTTAAAAGTGTACAACATATGGATTTTCACTATAATTAATCAACAGCTTTCGGTTTGTCCCTTCAGGGGTCATCACAGTGTTCCGTACATTGATGGGGCATGTGTTTTTACACCGAACGTCCTTCCTGCCGCAACCCTCCCATTTTATCCGGGCTTGGGACCAGCACCACGGTGGCCCTTGATGGCTGGGCGGGGCCACACCTGATGGGATGGCATTTGATCCCATTCCAACCTGATGCTCTACCCAGCCACCTGCCTCTCCCTTTGATTTCGAGTCAAAGTAAATGTAGTAAATGCCTGCACTCATTGTGTGTTTGCATGTACCATCTCCCTCCTCCTGCATGGTCCTAGGCTGGGACACAGTGAAACACTGCATGATCTCGTACTGCTGCCGAGCTTCAATATTTTCTGAATCCACCTCGTCCGGTGGCCTCTTCAGCATGCGACAGTTAAAGATGTGACTGTTCCTTCGGCTAGGTTCCTGTGGCCATTGCACACCATTTACTACACCAAGAAAAAACATAAACATGAAAAAGGTCAGTAAATGAAGGTGAAATAAGTAAAGAAAATAAGAAAGAATTAAAGTTTTCTATTGCTGGGCAATAAGAGAAAGGGATACATCAGGGAAAGCATTATATGAGATCCTTAAATATAACTGATGGTATTGGATATAAAAAATAACAAAGGGGATGTTTGGTCCAACTTGTTAAGATTTTAAAATAACATCATGCTACTTAAAGATAAGTTCACAATTTCTGTGATGCATGACGTGTAACTTATTTTGTGCATAAATACATTTCAAACTTTAGCTGAGTTATTAAATCAAATGGATCCTCCATTTTAAATCTTATTTAGCATGAAATTCACTTCCTCTCTGATGTTCAGGACATCTGTACATTGTAGATGTATGTACCAAATATATAATACGCCAGAGAATTGTAGTTGTTTAAGACATGAACATCAACTTTGTTGTTCATGTCTTATCTAAGCACCTAAAAATAAAATAAATTACAAGACACATAGAACACAGCTTCGTTACTAGAAAAAAATCTGTTTAATCTTTGAGATCTTTGCTTCTAAGTAGAAATCTGAGCTGTAATAACCAGTGAAGAATAAAAATTGAATCACAAGGTCAACAAAAGATATGTTTGTTTCTCAATGCACTTTTCTAAGTCCTTGTTTAACCCCCATCAGGCTCCCCTTCATAACTGCTTCTCAAGGTTGTAGCTAACATAAAAAAAACACATTAAACCACTGATGAAAGTAATTTTTTCATTGTTTCACTCCTCAAATGCACCCACACATATGCTGCCATTCTACTGATACTTTACCATCCCTCTCAGCTTTGTGCAGAGCATTTAGAAGCATACTAATTAAAAATCAGCACAGCTCATCCTCCTACATTTCTTCACCGCTCTTAAAATTTGCCACAGCTACAATATTTTCCATCAATAATATAAGTTAATTATCTGTCCTGATTTTGCTGCCAAAACTCATTTTGAGTTTTATTGCCTGCTAATGGTTTTCACTGGCATGGAATGAAGAGTCTAAAAATTACCAAATATCTTGAAACAAAAACAAAAAACAAAAAAAAGGACTGGCATCCTGAATCCAAAATGAAAAGAATCACACAGCAGATTGCATTCACACAATTCAAACCCACACTCCCTCACTCACCCAGGCTTTTGGGCAGCAAATTGCGTACAAACTCATCGTGGTCTCCCACATGGAGGATGCTGTAGACACTCGAGGTCATCAGCTCCTCCTGGGTGTATCCAAGGTAACTCGTCACATTCTCAGAAACAAAGACGATTCGGCCCTCCCGGTTGACAACAAAGAAAAACCCATCAAGAGCCTGAATGGGAAGGAGAATGAGAGAGGATGAGTAAAAAAAAAAAAGGATTGTGTGTGATGGGTGAAAATCGTCAGTGTTTGTGTGGGACTGTGCATGTGCTGTTTACCTCTAGCAGCATTGGCCCCAGTGCCTCTTTCTCTACCAGCCCCTGGCTACTAGAAGAGATGTCACTCTTCTGCACCTCATCATCTGGAGACAGAAGAGCTGCTTTCTCTGTCCGGAGGAAAGAAACACAAATCACACATCTGTGATTCACAGAAAATATTCACAAAAAATATTTTAAATCGCATCTCAGCACGCAACACTTTTCAATTCTATTGAAGCTTTGTGTGCTCACTTTTTCATTCTCTTTTATGTTATTTTTTATAAATGTGTGTGTGTATATAATGAGTATATATAATGAGTGTGTGTATATATGTATATATATATATATATATATATATATATATATATATATATATATATATATATATATATATATATATATATATATATATATATATATATATATATATATATATATATATATATATATATATATATATATATATACACACACACACACACACACACACACATTATATAAATTAATGTAATTATTTCTGTTCTCTCACCCTGCTCACGCCGTTTGATCTGCTGGATTTGGTCCACAGTGCTCTTGAGGATGTGGCACTTATCGGGCTTGACACTGAGACTGGCGATGTCGCCCATGTTGGTTGACAACAGCTCAGCAAGCTCCTCGATGTAGCGGCACTCCAGCTCCCTTCTCCGCTTCTCATGACTGCAAAAAAAAAAAAGGGAACTTGAACCTTTTTTTTCACGTTTTTGCTTTATCTCACGTCAACACAACGTGAGATTCAAACAGTTTGCATTTGGTAAAACAAACAAAGTTTGTTAAAAATTGTGTTATTCATCGAATAGATAAAGAAAACAAATCTTTAATTTTAAATAAAGTGTTTGGGGATTTTAACAATACGGATAAGCCACTGTAGGTGATAATATTGCTATTACCTTATAATTACACAATCAAACTGTTGGCAGTGACTGTGAGGAAAGGCAGAAGCAAAGAAAAATGGGAAACTGTTAAAGAGTATGTGCTTAGACACTAGTAAAGTTTATAAAGTAACATTTTTCAGGGAAATGACCAAGAGAAACATGGTAAGATAGAAAGACAAACACAAAAAGGTCTATAGTTCTCTTGCCTGGGACAAGAGCAAATACCAGAATTAATCTGTTATAAGTCTTTTATAGTTGGTGAGTTAGTTATAAGATTTTTAAAATTTTATGAACCTGGATAGAAGCCAAATCTGATTGGCCCCTAAGGGGTCCTGTCCCGTCACTAACTCTGACTCGCTTTACATTATTTCTTGTGCACTGAAAAGCCTGGAAAGTCATTAGGCATTAATACATTTGTGGGGCATTTCAGCAGCTGTCATAACTGTTTTCATGAGCAGGACATAAGCAATATGTGCATTGTTTGTGGCTTTGCTTCAGCTTGATGATCTGTACTTGAGTGTGTGCCAAACAGCAGCCCCAGTAGAGCTACAGGCACCTTCCTGCTGAAATTGTACACACTATATATATATAGTGTGTACACACACACAGGAAAAATATGAGTTAGAATGCATTGTGTTGTTTGTGTTTTTATGCACATAAGTTTAGAACAAATATGAGAAGAAATGACTGTCTTGATTTTCTATGCTCAAGTTAACAACTTATTAAGGCTTTTCAAAGGAATGGCTGGTGAAATTTATATAAAATTGGCTGAATAAATCACTTTTTATCAATATATGGTAAATATAAATGTAAATATATGGTTTCTCTGTGTAAAGTGTAGAACCCTGGGGCACCATATTTAGAAAACATCAGGATAAACTAATATCAGCTAATATTATCAGTGGTTATGTTTAACTAACCAAGCACATATGCATATTTTACACTATTTTTAATCCTGCAATGTCGACGTGCATGTTTACTTGCTGTTTGCAGTGCTGTTGCACTGCTGCACATTTAGATGTGTTGCTGCCACCTTTAGATTGGTGGAAAAGTACATGTAAATCCTTGAATGGCAAACCCCCCTTTGGAAAAAAATCCTCCATAATGCTATAGAGTTAAAAAAAAAAACTTTTTACCTTGACTGCAACTTTTTCACAAGAGTGAATTTGTTTAAATTCAGATTTTACATAAATTACATTATGGAAATGTTTTATTTTTACCTATTTTTATTAAATGAACATGGGTGAAAATTGGTTCCAAAAAACAAACCACAACAACAACAACAACAACAACAACAACTTACTCTACCCTCTTTGAACTTTTCTCACAACCTTATGTTGCACAATATTCCAGTAACATACTTTTAGACTGACAAGTTACAGTAAGGTATGTGGTAAACACGAAGAAAAGAAATGTGTGTATACAGTATGTGTGCATGTGTGAGTGAGACGACAACAGCAAAGTAGGTCAGTGCATTGGCCAGCCAGAACACACAGGCGTGGTGACCGAGGGAGTGAGGGAGGGGTGAAAAGGGGGAGGAAGCTGCTCTGTTAATGCGCAGGTCAGTGGTGTAGAAATGCTAGCTGTTACATCAGCTTACATCAGCTATTGCTCCTTATAGGCTCACACAAACACACTGTCCACAAAGTACATTCACTCCTTACCAACTACATGATCTACCTTAACCCTCCCCCCTAACCTAAAGCTTTATCTATCCTCAACCCTAAATCATGTTCAAAACCCTGTGGTAACCTTTAATAGGACCAGAAGACTTCCCTTATTCCCACAAACAGGACACCATCAGAAAGGATCTAAGCCTTCACTCAGCTGAAAACCAAAGTAAAATATGGCTAAGATGGCTTTTCTGCACCTCAGGTTTCCCAAATCCTCACTATATCATCACTCATCCAAAAACCTGTCTTAGGCTCTAAGGAAGATGGACTGTAGTTATTTAAGAGTCATCTAGCTTTCTATGATCTTACTTTAATATGTCTGAATGGTAGATAAACACTTATACTGAGAACTTGTTGTTCCCTCTTTATTACGAGTAGCCTTCTGCAAATATTACCTTTTGCACCAATTTTGTTGATTTTGTAAAGTTTGTTTGCAGATGTCCACAGTGTTGAAAACAAATATTTGAGTGAATGAAAATTTGATGAGGAATCTCTTAACTGTGGAAACGGAGAAAAACCCGACATATTTATGCACATTAAGGTTTGATTTTTGGATATTTATTCTTTATATTAGAAGAAACATAAAGGCAGGATTTCACAGCTGATCAGCAGCTTAACGATCCTAAAATCCACTTTCATGCAAATGCTACTTGTCCCAATTTTGTGTTTACAAGACAATAACAAGTATTGTATGATGTAAAAGACCCCCCACCCCAGCTACTAAAGATCAAGAACCATGGTTGCATTTTTTGCTCGGTCAATTACATCTTGTTGTAGAGATTTTGCTTCTCAATCAGTTGTTTTGCATCTTGTTATAAAGTTTTTCTAAAGTTCAAAAGGTGGCCATGCAGTCATGTAAGAGTTTAATTTCTGCAGCTTGTATTTATTTGTTGGCTTAACAATACAGTGAAACTGACTAAACACGGCTTATTTTTTTTTACCTTTGCCCTGATGTGTCGCATGGTGAGCACTTCCTCTTGCGCGACTCTGGCGTGGCAGGGTCCAGGGGGCTTTCCCCTACTGCACTCATTTTCAGCTTCAACTGACCTACACAGGAGAAGCACACCAAAAAGTCAGACTCAAAATAAGCATGAATAGGTTTGTGTAGCTCAGAGCTGATCCTAACATTTTCAGCTCGAATAACTAAATTTTTGAAGTATGTAAAGATGCTGTACGTGTTATAAAGTAGTGCATGATGCCACATGGAGAAAACTTATTGCCAGTTTTGTCCAGCTGAAAAATGCAAAATTTAAGTTACAACATGCAGCTTAAGCATGAGACATGACATCAATTCACTATACTCTGCTCAGTCCTCACTCTTCCTGCTCTGTGTGCTGTGCTCTGCTCAAACATGCTCTACTAATTAGGAAATGACATTAAATCAGCATTCTCTAAATGTACTAATCAAGTACAAATAATCCAAAATCTGATGGGTTAGAAGTGTAACACATTTTAAATAATCTGTCACTTTTTAATTACACAAAAATAATATATATATAATAACATAAAATAAAAATAAAAAATACAATTCTAGTCTTTCCCCCTGGTAAATTTAATTACAGTTTCTGATATAAACCCTAAATCTGATGCTATATATAATCTATAATAACATTCACACAGACTCTTAACCTCTTTTTGTCTTGTATATTCCTCACATTTGTCTTTTCACTTTTGCTTAATAGATTCACGCCTCTCTTTTTTTCTATCTGCAAAGTCCTCAGTTGGCATTTGTCTCGCACTTAGTTTTGCTACATCAGGATGGTAACCAAGGCAACAGAAAACACTGCAACATTTGATTAAACACATTGTGTGTAGAGAAGAGTTAACAGGGATGCTACATGATCCATGAAGCCAAGTATTAAAGTTAAGAGCTTTTTATTCCTTTGAGAAATGGATTTAAGACCAACATAATCGTCCAAACAAATACACAAGGACAAAAGAGATGAGTTCTAAATTAAATCCTGGCTTATCACAGCTCACAATTTTTCTCCAGGTTGTACGTCTGAGAAACTCTTTCAGCACCATTTAATACCACATATGATGAAACTTAATACTTGTATCGCTTCCGAGGATATCAGAGATATCAATGAAAAACCCGATTTTAAGGATGCTTGAAGGATTCTACCATGTGATTCAATTCCACCTGTACATCAGGAGCAATAAAACTGAAGACCAGACACTAAATCTTTACTGCTTTTAAAGACCTTCAGATACCCTGTCTAATTTAGGTTACAAACCATAACTGCTCAGTATTGCGAGATAATCAGCAACATTTATGCCTTTCCATCATTTTAAGCAAGGTTTAAAAAAAGACATAGTATATAATTTTACTATTAACCTGTTATTTCGTCTGTGGATAAAAACAAGGCTGAAATCATTTGAGAGACTATAGGTTTTGTAGGCCATTAATTTACTGCTGGGAACTGTACACATCCTGACTAGGAGGGGGAAAAAATGTGCACATGACAAAAGATGAACTCAAGTCTCCTCATCTGTAAAACCACATACATGCTGTGGTAGTTTCAGTAAAAATCTGTAAAGAATGGAAGAATACACAACACACAGACACAAAATGTTTTGAATGCAAGCGCAAACCGCAAAAACAAGCCATCGACGCTGTACTGGGTGCTGCCGCAAGGCCATGCAGCTCGCAGGACGCTAATCCTTCCTGACTGGTCTTGTTTACATTTCACCTCAAATCGCCCCTCTCCTCCTCAGCCCTCCTTGTGTTGCTAACACACAGCACTTAAAAAAAGATCCATCTGCGGCAGTGAAAAATAAGGCCTCTGCAGCACTCAATGAAAATACAAATTAGCCTGTTTAGTTAGTTAATTAGTTTGAGAGACAGAAATCAGTATATAAATAATGCACCTTTTATGAAGTGCAATTTATGAAATAAGGTTCATGAAATTAATATTTTCAGGAAACAACACTGAACAGACACACACAAAATTAAGGACTTGTTTGTGTCAAGGTTCGCGATCGTGTCCACTCACAAATGTGTTTCAGTCTACTGCAGCCTGGACATCTGTCAAACTGGAAATTATGTAATAATCAGCAACATTTTCGTTAAACCAAGGCTTGTTTTGCAACTGTATGAGGCTGCAAAAACACATTGATCAATGTCAAACAAACAGTACTTCCATCAACCCCTGAACAAGCGTAGCTGAAAACAAATTCATTTGAGTAAAAATACAGTGTCAAGTAAAGCAATTTCCTGGTGTTCTGCATAAATTGGACATGAAATATGGTCTGAGCTTCACCAAAAACCTTTTATATAAACAACACATTATTTCTCAGCGTATGAAACATAAACAGTCATGATTGTTTTTTTCGTCTTTATTGAACACACCAATTAAATTTACAAAGTGGTGGTGGTTTTAGTAACTGGTTGAACCACTTTTGGCAGCTACAACCTCACAAAACAAGCACTTCCAGTAGCTGGAGGAGTTTTAGACCATGCGTCTTTCCTGAACTGTTCAGTTCAGCCATACTCTTAGGATGTGTGGTGTCGAACAGCTTTCGAGGTCATTCCACAGCATTTCTATTGGGTTGAGGTCTGGTCTCTGACTGGACGTCTCCAAAAGGCGGATTCTGTCAATCTAAAGCTGTCCTATAGCAGATTTACTGTGATGTTTGGGGACATTGTCCCACTCCATCACCCAGCTTCTTTTGTGCTTCAGCTTGCGGACAGCCACCCTGACATCATCCTGTAGGAAACCTTGATAAACTTCGTAATAAATTTTCATTCGTCAATGGCAAGCAGTCAAGGTCCAGCAAAGCAAAGCAGACCCAATTCATAATATCTCCTTATCCCTACTTCACTATGGGAATAGTGTTTACATGCTGCATTTTTACTCAGAATTGATGTATGTACGTTTTCCACCTTCCATAATTAAACTTGAGGTTGAGAGGTTCTAAAACTAAAACAGGCAGAACATCAGGGTAGAAAGTCTCCTGTTTAGCCCATGCACTAGGTGTGTGCTTGTGCAAGACACTCAGTTCAGGTTGTGAGCCACATTTCTACTGAATTGTTTGAGAAAATTATCTTCCAATTTTCTTCATTTTATTTTTATTTTTTCTCGATGCAACTCTCCCCAATTTCTACCGGGCTTGGGAGTGGAGCTGCTTGGCTGTGGATGGGCTGTTGGGGGTTCAGTTGACATCGACATGGGGTTGGGAAGAGCTCTATCAACTGAGCCACTGCTGCCCCTAAAAAAACAAATTGTTAAGCAAGAAGTACAGTGGCTTCAATGAAAGATATGGTAAATGTAAGCATTCAAATCTTTAAGATACCACAGATATACTGTGCACATAAGGTCACTATAATTGGTTTATCAAGGGAGCATTGGATACTGACTAGATCACTGGCACAACTTTGTTATCTCCAGTG
This sequence comes from Channa argus, assembly GCF_033026475.1. Lineage (NCBI taxonomy): Eukaryota > Metazoa > Chordata > Actinopteri > Anabantiformes > Channidae > Channa > Channa argus. The sequence continues at coordinate 6,314,399 of NC_090213.1, read as the reverse complement.
TGACAAGGAGCAGTTAAAAAGAAAAATGAGAAAGGAACTGTGGGGGCTGAAAGGTGATTTGTTTATGCTTCCAGCTACTTTCATTCAGTTGAAGTGAATAATTTGGTTTAGTGTGTTAGTGACCATCTCACATAACACTGTAACAATGAGCTCCCTGCTGTGCTGTGCCATTTACATTTTTCAACTATCTTAAGACTTCTTCGATGTCCCTGACAAGCAATAAATACAGATGTTAAAATTAGCATTTGGTCTTTAATTTTGAGGCTTCGGTAGGCTTTTACTAACTCAAGGAGTATTTAAACTTCAGGGAACATGGCAATGAATGGTAGTTATGTGATGAGGCAAAGAGACTTTTTATTTCAACCTTTCATTATGTAGACGTTTCTTTGTTATTGTGTCTGGTATAGGTCGGCCTCTATGCAAAACACTTTTTTTAGTTGCATCTTCAGTGTTAGTTTGGATTACTGTTATTGTCATGTTTTGTTATGTGTGGAGTCTTTGAAAATTAATAATCTTTTTTTTTTAAATTATGTGGTTGTCCAACCAACATACAGAAGACAGCACCATGTAGCGTTAGTCTAATATGAGAAAAACCAGATCTGTGACCATCAATGAACGATAAAAGTTGAACATGGTATGTCCTCAGGTCTCCCTTCACACTGAGAAACAGCAAACGTGTAATGGAGATGAAAACCTAGCACCTGCTTTCCAGTATGTGTTATATGGATTGGTAGAAATATCAAGTAAAGTGTCAACTTTCACATATGCATAAATATCATGAACAAAGACTTTGCAGCTCACATAGAGACAAACATAACTGGGCTGAGGTCTTAACAGTCACACACGGTAAAATGCAGAATGTGGCATGTATGATTACTACAACCATTAATATTACCGCTGCTTTAAACGGGCAGCAAAACTGTAAAGTCATTTCTATTCAGCAAGCTAATTCATTGTTCAAAAGCCTGAGTTAGTGGCAAAATCTGTATCCACTGGTTAGGAAAATAAGCATAGCTTTTCTTGCCCCTAAAATACAGCACACATAACAGAGGATGCATCTACATGTACAGAGAGGTAGTACTGTAAAACACCGGGCTTAAGAAAGCTCTAAAATTTGGTACGATACAGTAAGTGATCTTAACCTTTAAAAAGGTTATTTGTAAGACCAATGACAGTTTGCATTCAGTTTGCACTTTTTCAAAATCAAATCTGCATTACATGTGACTGAAACAACATTACAGCTGCAGTGTGAGCTCTGCCTTGGTCATACTTCCATACATACTAGGCTCATGCTCATCAAAAAGAAAGAAATGCACAGGAGAAAATAAACAGCCAGTCTAACTCACACACCTCTAAACCAGGCCAGTCTGTTGCCCCTTCTGACCTCTGCCCCCCTCTCTATGTGACGTAGGGTGGAGGATCAAGGAAGAAGAAAAAGCAGCAGCGACAGCACAGCAGAGCCGGCGTTCTGAGAAATCCAGTCCACCGCCTCCGCAGGCTCTCCATCACAATTGCCTATCGCCTTAGTATAGTCTTTTTTTCTCTCTCAAAGCTTTCTCCTCCTTTAGTTACTCATTCCACAAGCTACACGGATCAATCAAACAGGGGGGAGGAAGTGAGGACGAGAACATCAGGTAGAGGATGGGGACTAAATGATGTACTGTAGATTACCAAGAAAAGAGGTAAAGAGGGAACAGAGTGAATGACGGAGGAGAGAGGATGTGAGAAATTTGAGCAAGACTGCCACAGATGGATTCATTATTCCTATATCTTGTAATTGCAGTTGTAGGCATATATTATCTGACCCCTGCTCTAAAGTTGACACAATTTTACAAAAATGTAATCTTGGTAAAAAAATATATAAAATCCTGCGTGAATCGTAATCAAAAGACAGTTTAACATCTAATACTGCCACACATCATACAGAGACGCACACTATTTGAACAGTTCATATGATAAAATGAAGTTTAATCAACTCATGAGAAGAATAACAGTAAAACATATAAATTTGCTTTTGCCTCTGCTGATCCCAGGTTCCTAAATGTGAAGATGCAAACTGAATACATCTGAGGTTTGGACTGCTGGTCTAAACTTTTATTTAGTACTATGCTGGGATATTTATGTGATGCTTTCATATGTTAATCACAGTGAAAATAATAATTTGCTGTCACACAAGGCCCTGTCTTGTTAGCATCCTGCTATAAATGTGAATGAGGGATAGTGATGGATTTGCTTTTTAGCCCTGAATTGTCAGGGCTACCATCTTGGTGCTTATATACATTTTTTTAAATTCCATGATTTTAAAAGGAATGTGACCATCAGGACATTCAGTTCATAATCTCAACCACACGTCATATGAATGAAATGTGAAAATTAACAATGAATATTGTATTCTATATGTGATGACCATATGATTTATGCTCACACGCCTCTCTGCTCAAAACACACTCTGAAATTAGTCTTCTGTTTTCAAATGTGACAGTTGGTAATGCGCATAATTATCAGATCAATCAAATGTTATTATTTAAATTTTTTACCCAGGACAGTAATTTTCTTTGCTTAATCTTAAAGGCTGCAGAAATGTGACTGTTTTACTAAAACAAAAATACTAGCCTGTCAGCAATGGTCATTTGTCTAATCTAATTATTTTAAAAGACGTTATCTGAGAGATGAGAGAGTTTTTCAGTTTTGGATAGTGTCTCAATAATGAACTGGATTTTCAACTTAATACTAAATAGTCTCAGCAGTTTTTTAAAAAAAGGTAGAGGAATCAGGTCAACAGAGATATGATTACATTTTAGAACATACTAGAAACTGACAAATGTGCGTTTGATCAACCACATCAAAGACATCAAAGTTTGTTCTGAATCTGAAACAAGAATAACAGTGTTTTTTTGCAACAAGAAAATCCTGTTTTTTTGCATTCACGTGTATGTTGGAACTGAGTGATGCCGTTCCACTGACAACAAAACAATCCCAAAACAAACAGAACAAGATCAATAACTGCAACATCCACATATTTCAAATGCACATAATTGCAAAGTCAGGCATGGTTAAAGGCTGTTACTAGGAATGTCTTTCATCTTCAGTTATTCAAGTCATTCATTCAGTTAGTTTCTCAAGAGCTGAAAATAATGATTTTCATTATTAAATTGTGTTAAATCTACAAAATGTCAGAAAATCTGTTTCACAAATGCAAAGAAGATTTTTTTAAAGTAACATTGTTTTTCCTTGTACAAAACACAAAGACAGTTTTTTCCACAAATCAGAGTAAAACTAATTTTTAAACCTATTTGCAAAAACTATTCATATTTGATAGACTGACAATGTTTAATTATAAACAAACTTCTGAATAAAGTTATGCTTGATCAATCAGTCTAATACCAATGATTACCTGTTGGACTTCACACACATCTCGAAAGACATGAAGCTGAGACTCTTCGTGTCTTCGTGTCTCAGCTTCATAGAATGCACAGTGTAAAGCGAGTGCAGTTAAAGCCAGCTGATCTGCATATCTGCCTCTTTCCCTTCCTATGTATATAATTTTCGATCTCAGGAATGATCATTGCCAGACTGATCATAAATATTCATCATCTACGGAACTCAATTGGTCTCTAGGTAATTTGGAATGTGAGTGAGGGAACGAGTGTGTGTGTGTGCGTGTCCTCATTTCAACTCGTAAAACACTGTGGGAGGGTTTTGCAGACATGCTGGGATGTTGAGAGCCATGCAGCCGGTGTGGAACCCTACTACTCTTCTAAAGCAAAGGCGAATAATGCAGATAAGCCAGTGAATATATATGAGAGAGAGAGAGAGAGAGAGAGAGAGAGAGAGAGAGAGAGAGAGAGAGAGAGAGAGAGAGAGAGAGAGAGAGAGAGAGAGAGAGAGAGAGAGAGAGAGAGAGAGAGCTTATATTTCTTGTCCTTAACTTTACATTTAACAGGGTGTTAAATCTGTGTTGAGACACTGAAGACTTGAGTCTTTTAAATGCTGCGTTCTGTTTAGCATTCTGAATTACAACTTCTTCGTTATTTTTTTTTTTTTGCCATCTAATCTTTATTATGATTAAGTATTCAAAGTGTTAACATCTAGTTTACTGAGGATCATAATCTGTTTTAAATCTTGTTTCATTTATCATAAATAAATAAATAAATAAATAGATAATTCATCTCAAATAGGGATTTCAAGTCAACGCAGTATAATATTGAGTCCTTGCATCTTGTTTTACATTTTTGTCTATTTTATATTGACCTCGTTTTACTTCAACTGCTAACATTACTCATATATGAGCTTCAGTTTTTGTTAGAAGCCCATATTATACACTAAAATAATACATAAAACATACATTTTCAATACAAGTCAAAAGTGTAAGTGCATAAATATGTCCTCTTTTATGCATTCATAATCTTTTCTGAATAAAAAAAAAAGTTAGGCTGTGAACTGCAAACCTTTTTTCACCACACATGGTTTAATACAAAACACCGACCAGCCATACAGTAAACTTACTTGCTCTAGGGCTCCAGTGGGTGAGTCATGTGGTGGTTGTGGTGGCCTTGTCCAGGGCTCAAAGCACAATAAGATGGAGGAAGGGGAGGCTGGGCTTCTGATCAGTGGTGGGTACACAGCTTAGAGCTGGTGGGGTTATGTCTCCACGGCCGCTCTGTCACATGGCACCATCCCAGGTGCAGGGAGAAGCCAGTTGGCCTCTGACTGGGAAAAGAGAATGAAGACCACACTTAATATGCCATGCGATGGATTTTTATCGTCAATCACAGCAAACATTCTATACCAACAAGATTGAATTTGTGTTGAAAGTTAAAAACAATTGTCCCATCAAGTGGACCAGATACTCTTCTTTATCTGTCCCTAATTTACAGTATATTTGAAATGTTGGAAAAAGAAAAGCCAGAAGAATATATCCAGGAAAATATGTGAGGTCTCACTTGCTCTCTGATTGACACAAGGAAGAAAATCTTGTTCAGGTTGAGTCATATTTTTACTTATTTTCTTTCATTCCCGTTGTTTATTTTCTGGATTGAATGGAAAATCACTCATGCTACAGTCCCAGTCTGTGTGATATGACCAAAATTTCATATCCCAATATTGATACATATCCCATTAAAGCACATTATCTACAAATTCAGTGAAAACACCACTTAGTTTCTTATAACAATTAGAATTATATACTTGACCAAAAAGTACTTATTATTTTTCTGATTAGAATCCAGCTGAAATTTCCTAAGAACCATGTCACAAAGTGTGCAGCATGTTTTCATAGCTGCAAGTTGTCCTGTATTACATGACTCCTGCATAGGTTGTGGTGGTGTAAGGCTGATGTGGGCACAGGTGTGGTGCTGCCCGAGCACAGAGGCTGCAGGCTTTGCCACTTCGTCCTGTTAGTAAGTAGAAAGACTCACAATCTGTTTGTAGTTCATATACATTATTGAAAGCACTTGATGAAATGAATGTGTGCGCGACATTTTCAGCCTCCGTAACAGATGTTTCTAATGATTATTAATTTGTTCCACACAAGTAAATGAAATATTTTATTTGGCTTATTGTCAGGGGCACCACCTCCCATTCTGTCACCCTCTACACTGCTGCATACGTACAATGTGGATGAAGCTTCCTCATACTGCTAAAACGAGTGTGATTTAAATAATGGTACATACTATGAAGCTATTGACGTTTTGCTATTTTCACGTCTCACACACTAACACTATAAAGTGTCAGACAATAGTGAGAAATGTCAGTCACATGGAGCCATCTATTATCTGTAACCCTCTGTCTCATTCAGGCCTGTGAGGGGCTGGATTCTATGCTAGCTGTCATTGGGTCAGAGGTGGGGTACACAGGTTCCCAGTCTGTCTCAGGGCCAACACGTTGAGACATACACAGACAGACATCCATTCACACTCACTTTCACAATGAACAATTAACCTAAAATGTGTCTTAGGATTTGGAACCTTCTAGCCACCACTCTGCCCCAGTCACACAGATGATGTCTTTAAATCTTTTTCTTTTTTTTGTCAGGCCAATGATAACAAAGTCAAAGTATTGAATTTACAAAAAATAATCAAAAACAGATGTATAACAAATTCTCATACTGAAGAAAGTGAAACAAGGAAAGGCTGCTTAAAAAGTCCACAAAGTTTTTCTGTTGATCATCTATTTGAGTGATTGACAAATATGGTATTTGTAGCAGTTTAATAATTATAAAAGACCTACGGGACTTTACTCATAATAAAAAAACACAGGTTATTCCATACTATAATTTCAACCAGTGCTGGACCCCTGCCCTTAACGGAAAAATGTCACCTGCATCAATTTGTTTCAGCTGTCAACACTGAACATTACTTCTGTGAGTAATCTGTTGGTTAAAACACTCTCATTAGCCAAAGGTTGTTTGTGAGTGATGATCCTTCACTGATCATCCTTCAAGTGGACTGAGTGCCTCTAGTTCCAAAAACAAATCATCAGAGTGATACTTCCATGCTCTAGCAGTCCCTGTTGGGGTGTTTTTAAATTCTTATCAGGAATTGAAGCTTATTAATATTATTTTTAAGTTAGGACTTTCAGTATTTGGATCAAGCAGCTCCTGAAAAAAAAAAGATGTGTCCAATTGGGAAGTATACAACTGTAATTTCAATGTGTCAGACACTAATGAACATTTACTGTAGCTAAATACTGTATACTGGACTAGAAATCAATAGATACAAAATATGAAACAACTTCAAACAAGATCAGGCCAAAGAAGCATGATTGGAAAACATAAGTATAACTTGCAAATAGGATGAAAAGGTCTGAACAGTTTGCTTCACTTGCTTCATCATGAGAATGCCTTAAAGTATACATTTCATTCAGAGCTTGCTGTATTTCACAAATTCATGACAAGAAAAAATTTAAAGGTTATAAGGCGTTTTTCTGGTTGCCTTCCAATCATAACTGTTGCAATCATCTTCATGTTGGGAAGAGCTGGCTGTAAATGTCTATCTGGATGTACATACATGGGTAATTCTGATCCTTCACCAACCTCTTCATCAGCCTCATCGGACATACAGCAGATATGTTTAACAGGGAATGAGTTGCTCACATTGCAGAAAGTGCAGCCGTAAGATCTGTGAGTAAGGCAGGCTGCAAAAATCACAAGCAGCACTGATTCAATTAGAGAAAATTACTGCTGCATCATAACTCTGCATAAAAAGGGGTAGTGTGCTATTTGCAGACATTAGAACCAGAAGGCTATGGGATCAAATCCCACCCGACGTGTGGCCCCGGCCAGCAATCAAGGGTGCTTGGTGCTGGTCCCGAGCCTGGATAAAATGGGAGGGTTGCAGCAGGACGGCCGTTTAACTCATGTCAAATCAACGTGCAGTGACCCCTGATGGGACAAGCAGCAGAGCAAACAGTACGAGAATAACAGTAACCCTAACCCTAACCCCTAACCCAATATTTTCCATGTTGGTTTACCTGATCATCCAAACCTATGGGTAAGGGAATATTATCAATTTCATTTAGTCATACAAAGTGCCCACTCTAATTAAGTTTCCAAAACTATAAATCACATCTATATCGGAACACCAAGATACCCAATCCCCTTGAGGATTAAAATAATTAGTAGAATCCCAATCTCAGGGTGAGAACTCTAGAGGCAAATAACATGAAAATAGTGGAAACTCTTGATCCGAAACTAAATTTGGAAACTGAAAGCCCAGTATCCCATCAGTTATCATATTTATCAACTTAGGATTATACTGTTCAAATGTATCAATATTCACACAATATGGGATTTTCTATTATACCATAGAAAACCTTCTAAATTAGTGCTTAATATCGGTGTCCTTCTGCATAGTTTGTAGAATAATTTCTTACTGCCCATCTATTAATGTTCCAGTGAAGTAAGCAAATATCTTCCTCCTAGACATTAAGTAGTACAACAACTCTTCTTCTCTAGAGTTATTCAATTAACACTTATTTAAAAGGGACCATTTGCAATATTAAACATCAGTGTTTTCATTATATTGTACCAGAGTTAGCATAATGCTATTTTATAACTGCTTCCCCCCTGGCAGGTCACATAAAACCAAAAAAATAAAAAATAAAAAACAGTCAAGTTGACACAACAACCAGCAATTAATGGCTCACTGAATTATACACAAGAGGAACCTCTGGAAAAAAATGCAATAATTGTTTAATTGCAATATTACTTTAAAAATTATTTTTTGCCAAAGAGTATTTCATGATTTTGACCATTGTTTTTAAATGTTTATCTTGTTATTTATCAGTTGTTAACATATGACTCAAGTCTGGTTTCATCAAACGGCCATTTGATGTAACGATGAAATGAAAGTCTTTCAGTATGTGATTCAGCTGACCGCAGGCACACTCTGGCATAATATGCATCCTCCTCCTTTTCTGCAACAGAGCCAAGTTTCACTTTAATCAGACCAGCACCATGGCCTCTCTTCAGCAACTATATTTGGCATTGGATCACATTGTATCCTTTTTATTAAACAGGTTTACTCATTGCTTCTTATCTTACCCTTAAAGAAAAGGCAGGCCTGATGCTTGACAGCAACTGAAAAACTATAATTAAAAGTTTAGCATCTTTTCGAAATTAATACATTTTTGAAATCACTTTTGCTGTCTTGAAACCCTTAAGTTACCACGAGTGAAGAAAGAAGATTAACTTTCAATTTAACTTAATGTTTTCCTCAAAGCACTGGTGTAATTCTTTTTACCTTGGAAACTGGTTTGCATGGAATTTATCTACTCAGTAATTGTCTTTAATTTTAGAGTTAGTTTTTATTCCTTCATTGAAGTCGGAATTGATCTAGTATTTGGTAGCTATGCTGATAGCACTTGTACAACCTGAATCACACAAATAAAAAGTATAAGTTCAGCCTTCTATAAAAACTAATATACTTCTAACTGAGGATTCTGTTGTAACCAGTAACAAGGAGGCACAGATGTTTTGGATCAATGTTGCTTGAAGCCATTGCTGGTGTTTAAGATTCAATCAAAGAGAAAGTGAAGCATTTTTTTTATAGAGAAAGCAACTTGCTAAAACTTGCAATATTCAAGATTCAAAGTGTTTTTTGTCATATGCACAGACAGAAAGCATGTTTCCCTGCACAATGAAATTCTTACTTTGCTGTCCACACTAAATGTCATATAGTAAAGTAAAATAAAAAAAAATAAATAAGAGCAAAAAAATAAGAGTAATAAAGGCAATAAAGTGAGGTAGTTCAGTTCTCAGGGAGGTAGTGCAGTTCTGAAAAAATGAATGTGTAAAAGCAAAAATGTAATTCAATCTAAACAGTTATGTCCATGTAAACAGTTATGTCCATGATTGCAAACTCCTGTCAGCTGTTTAGGAGTCTGATGGCAGAGGGGAAGAAAAACTTCTTCAGTCTTGAAGTTGCAAGCATATAAAGATGCTGAAACCTGCATTTTAAAAAGCCCTTGATGTCATAAAGCCCTGCTGGAAGCTTAATCTGTCCTTCACTAAGTTTAGACTAAACTCAGCTTGAGCAGACCACCCTGACTTGTTCAGGAACAGTGTGGCAGTCTATATGTCTTATCTATCAGTGCTTTTAAATAAGTACAAGGACTATGTGACAAATGGTGCAGATGCGTAAAATGCGTAAAAAAAGACAGCTGCAGAAGCAGGTGGACACCATGACAGTGAAATATCTTGGACTCACCTGTAAAACGAATGGCATGAAACTGCTGATAGTCTTTAGGTCAAAAATATTCATATAGGCAGAAATGCTTGCACATGGTAAAGGTTCCCAACATGTAGTGAAGCTTTTTCCAAAGCAATTAGGGCTTACATCTAAAGATAATTTACAATAACTTGGGCTTTTATTGTATTATCATTAATCATATTTACTCAATTTGTCATTTGTTTTACACAATAGGAAATTGTTAAAAAGTCCACTGGAATTTTTCGAAACTACATTTTTTTACAGCATGTAGAACATGTCTAGTTCTTGTCTACACATCCAAAAACTCAATTAAGATTTTTAGTATATCTTTCTTTAAAAATTACAAAAATTAATATGATTAAATTATCAAAATAGTTGCCTTTCCTGTTAATCGACCGTTACACATTCACACAGATTAAGAATTAAAAAAAAAATACTGTTGAACATGAAGGAAGACTGGGGCATTATTTATATCAGAATTTATGTTTTTGTTCAGTGTACAATTTATATTTAGATTTGCCAGTTTTATCCAAAGGGACTTTCAGGCACAGAGCAAGCAAAATTGAAAAAATCCAACTCTGCTAGATAAAGTTAATACAAAGTGCTAGAAGAAAAAAATAATAAAATAAAATTAGACAACTATTAAAGAAATAGTCCCTCAAGTAGGGGATTGGGAACAAAGACGCATAAAAATCATTTTGCACACTCACTCTTTTACCTAAAAAAGTGTCTGCAAAGACATTGTACATCTTCTTCCAACTTCTTGAAATGCTGCCACGTTTCAGGTGACATTTTGCAAAAGCGACAGCACTAAGTCATGTCACGGCTCACTAGCTGGCTGATTGAAGAGTTGCATCTCTAAAATCAGTGTGCATCCACAAACACACTCAGTACTGTCTCTTTTAAAACTAAACCTTACTCGTGTTCCTGTGGGATGCAACTTTTGATTGGGCTAGTTGTAAACATTTTTTTATTTTTTTTTATTTTATGTAAAGCTTTCCCATAGAAATTAGTTAAATAACAAAGACGTTTATAGGCAAGTCTTAGAACTGACACAAATTCTTAAAATTTATCTAAACAATTTCTTACACAAGCATTAAAACAAAGTATAGAAATCTGTACACTTCACTGTTTGAAGAGGATATTCTTCCATATTCATGGGTAGCAAGTCAGTCTTTTTAGATTTCTGCTAATTATTATTCTGAAAGGTCTAGAAAATTGTGTTAAAATGTAATTTATTGGAAATTATTGATGAGTCATTCTGCAATAGCTGAAATCATTTAGAGTTCCATTACATTTTCAAACAGAAATGGCAACTTGCAATTTGCTTATTCCTGATTCTCAAATGTTTCACTATCCTCATCCCAGTAAATTGAAGATTTGGGGTTTTCAATGTGCAACGAATGGAAGAAGTTCCTTTGGGATCAGGAATCACATTCGACTATTTTCTGGCATTTTTTAGATGGCTGACACAGAATTGTTAGAAGATAGAATGATTCGTACAGTAGTCACTTCTCATTAACTGCAGTTCTAAATTTAGGGTGGAAGAAAACACCCGATGGATACACATCCACTCAGTACTGATATTGGTACTGCCAAAATGTGTTTTAACAGCCCACCACTGTTTGTACATATTTATTACTAAATATTGTAGTAATCTTCATCTTTGTTCACATTTGTGTATGTATCATTGTGAATCCTCCATACAGTTACTGTGCGCAAGTAAGATAAGAGCCACTAGAAACCAGAGTGAAAGTCCTTGCATGGACAAACATACTAAAAAGTGATTCTGATTGTGATAGAATGATTAACAAAAATGTTAAAGAAATCCTAATATCTCCGCACTGTACAGCAAAGAACGTGACTGACAACAGATTTATATGTATTATGACAGGATAATTACAGCCAAGATATAATTTTCTATCTAAATTAGAAGGTACTTTAATAATATCACACCTTGAGCATCGTGTTTTTACGCAGGTTGTCAACCTTGTCATTTGTACTACACTTCATATAAGATTTAGGACGAAACAGAAATTACTCACCAACTGCCTGTTAGCCGGGATTTGACAGTAAACAAACTGTAGCCTGATTTCACACAGTGAAGTGTAGTCAGTGCCATAAAGCCTTTTGTGTAGACACACGGCTTACTGCAATTATCACAAGTGTTGTCACCAAACCCGTTTTTCCTTTTTACATATTTACTCAAGAGTGCAGCCAAAACGTTGTGGTACTGCCAAACCAACCTGACACAAACACCACACCTCAGTGACCTGTATTCAGCTGAACTGAACAGTAAGGGAAGGTGCAAGAGTGGAAGTAAAGGCAACTTTAGCTCCTATCAGAAGGGAGATGAGCTGCTTTAGACTACTGACCCTGACAGAGGGCGTCAAGTAAGAGAGAAACACTGACCTCATAAATATTATAGGTGGAGGTTAGCAGCAGACCCTAACGCTCTGAAGAGAGTGGAGCAGATGAGATCCTTGTATCAGGAAGCAGATCAAAACACACACACACACACACACACACACACACACACACACACACACACACACACACACACACACACACACACACACACACACACACACACACACACACACACACACACACACACACACACACACACACACACACACACACACACACACACACACACACACACACACACACAATCCACTCATCAATCTACTCGAAACTTGTATGTGGGCCAGATTAAGTGACATGCAGTCTTTCAAAGAGTTAGTAATAAGAGGTGTTGCCAGTCTGAAACAAATGTTTATATTGATAAAGTTTTGTGCTTAAATATTAAATCTGATCAGCGGTTTACTTTTTAACACCACACTGGTCCTTAATCAACTTTTATCTTCAAATAAAATTACTAAAAGTCAATGCTAAATTTATCTCCTGCGTGTACTAAGGAACTCTCTCTTTTACAGCCGTGAGGAACATTTAGCTAAAAGTGAGCAATTACTGCATTTGTATGCACTTAGGTAACTGGGTGCTCAGAGAAATCAGCTTTCTTGGGTAATCGGGGGAAATCGTATGTGTATACATGCAGCAGAAGAGTAAGCTGATTTCTCTTCCACCTCTGACTTATTTTAGAAGCCTGGCACACAGACTTTAACTGTATAATGATGGACAATGCGGCTTTTTGACTTTTCTGTGTGTGTGTGTGTGTGTGTGTGTGTGTGTGTGTGTGTGTGTGTGTGTGTGTGTGTGTGTGTGTGTGTGTGTGTGTGTGTGTGTGTGTTCGTGTCGCAGCAGAGTGACAGTGCAGGGGGAGAGAAAGGAAAGACACACGCAGCTGATCCAGAACAGTCTAAATTTAAAAATCCACAGGAGAAAGTGACTTATTAAGACTTGTACAAGATACTGTGTAGATTAAATTTATGTCTGACCTTACACAGACTTTATTTTTAAAATGATGAAGCATTGCCCTGTTAACTCGTTAATGATCTTTCCTTTCATTCATTCTTTCACTCGGCTGCGTGCAGTTTACCGTCTGCAGCCTTTGGTTATGCACATGCGCAATTGGAGAAAGTCGATTAGAAATCTGGTGTACGAGGCAGAGTAATCTGCGTTCGCCCAAAGAAATCTAAACCAGGTTTCCCTAATCCCCTTCCCCCGGTTTCGGCAACCAGCTTCTCGTATACATGACACTCAGGAAAGACAGTAACCTGGTTACTTAAATCCATCTAAACAGAAAGACAGAAAGCTGTCATTTTAACAGATTGATGAAGGCAGCAGTGAAATAGTTCGGTCTTTCCACAGTGTACCACTAACCTGCCAACATATCCTCAGGCATCTATGAGTTACACTGGATTAATGAAAACAACTTAAGAGCTGTTCTTCACAGCAAATCCAGATCAGTCATTTTTTTCTGACTGCTCAGCATTTACGAAAATAGATGTACACAACCAGAATAACAGTGTAGAAACACCTGTGGTGTGTAAAATGGCTACAGCCTAGAGCACGTATTTGAATTCTAGACCACAAACTGTAGCTGTAGAAACAAACTTACTCTTACAATACACAACACACACAGAAAAACAGAGGAAACCCTGGTTGACTCATACAGTACATATATGCACCACATTACCCAACCCACAAAAAAACAAGACCACTTTCTTTTGTCTTTTTGTGCTCAGTTGCCTTCAATCAGATATCAGGGATGCTACACGAGCACAGTAAAAAAAAAAACTCAGGATGTTTTTCTCTGATGTCTAGGCAAAGAAAGTATTCAGAAGCACTGAAGTTTCTCATGATGCTAAAAATATGACTGTTTCAAAGTTCTTACACTGCCATCTTCTCTATGCTTTCAATTTGCCTCATAAATCCTCAGTACTAAGCACCGATATTGCCGTGCAGCGTGTGTGTAAGTAGAAATATGGCTACTTTGGGTTTGGTCAGCCACAGCGTGAATCTAGTCTGAATGTGTCAATGCTTGTGTTACATTCACCTGCTACTGGCTGCAGTCAAGTAATCTGTTGGGTTTTTAATATTATATGAATAATATTATTCATATTGCCCCTAAAGCTTATTACCAATGTGTATAAGTTAAAAGTGAGCAGTATGTTCTTGAATTAACTACAGCAAATTCCTTTAATACATTACCTGTTAGGTAAATTTGAAAGCAAGAATTTACTATACTTGTGTACTGGTTGGACTTACTGTGGTAGTAACCTAAGCTTCCTTAAGGTTTTAGCAATTCACTTAAAACTCTTATATAAGATACAGAAATGTTGGAATTTACTACTGAAATGAAACTGATTGCACTGAGGTAAGATTTTAGAGACTGTCTATGAGTGATGGGGAAAATTAAGTTTAATAGGAGGGGAAACTTATTTTAGGAAATAAAACTGAAATACCGTTATGTAATGTAACGTAAATGTAATTTAAATGTTTATACAAGAGTGTTAAATTAGCATCCAGTTGAAAAAAAAATCGGGCCCAACGTTGATACTTGCAAGTATGATTGAGTGAGTGGAAAATAAATACGACAGATTTAATCTGTTAATTTATGTGTGTAACTTGGTTAAAATATTCCTTCTGTGCAGATCTTTGCATTGGAGCAGATTATCAGTTGGTAACTACGAGTAGAAAATATGGTGGTATAGGTTCACATTTTGCTGATCGTTTAGGGCTTAGAAGCCATTTTTGACTGAGATGTGCATCGACAAACGCAGACAGTCCTTTAGCCTCTGCTGCACTGCTGCAGTTCAAAACAGCTGCGTGAACTTTTTCCTTAAGTAGATTATGTCATATTAAACTGCCACAGTGGTGCAGCTGTGCCATAGTTAACGTTTATGGCTAGTAAACCTTTTTTTTTAAAGAATTACTTTAAATATCACCAATAAATGAACTTGTAAACTGAAACCGACCCGCACTTTTGCCTCAATGTGAGAAGAATTGATGAGCGAATCAGTAGCTCTCCATAAATGATCCACCTAAACCTAAATACTCCAAAAGTTCATAAACAATCCTAAAATTTGGAATATTAACATTTATACAAGATGGCTGAAAATGTCTTGACTTGAAAACTTCTGTATAAAATAGGCTATTTTACCATAAATAATTATCCAAAAAAAAAAAAAAAAAACAGGCTGCACCTGTTGGTGCATCAAGTAATGGGGTCAACGATTTACTTATTTGAAAAATAAGTATAAAAAAACGAAAAAATCAGCTATTTGTTTTAAGCAGTGTTGTATTGTTAATATCTAGAGTCTTATAATCCCATGAAATGGTCCATGAAATTCCACAACAATTCAACAATTACTCAAACACATTTCAAAGAGCCAAAGGTTAAATCCTCCTCCTCCTGTGACGTTAGTTGTAACTTTTAGAGAAGCTTCCATGCCCCTTCTGACATTGCAGGTACAGATCACAAGTGGAGGTAAGCACGCGGGTATTTGCATACTTTGCAACGTGTGCAAAGGCCTTTGAGATTACACTCAATTCCTTTTTAAATATTGGAGACCCCGGGGTGATTCATTTGTCTCATGGAGTCAGCAATAAAACCAATACCACAAAAAGAAGAAATCAGTATCATGCCCAATTTAAGCAATCTTAAGTTTAATTACTGACTGCAACTAACACAAACTGTGGATGACACCTTTATGCTCCACTTCATATAAAGTGTTTACACAACCATGTGTTCATTACACACCGTTGACGTCACAACTGTTAAAGCTCCTAAACTTGACAGTGTCCCATGGGCAAAGGTACAGATCCAGTCACACCTGTTAAAGTTTTATATATTCTTCAACATTGTTTTCTTTTTGTCCCAGTGTTATCATTCTGGTAAACTAAGTTTTAACTAAAAACACCTACTTAAATCCACTTTGCAAAACAAAACTGCCGTGTGACTTATTGCAGACTGACCTCGTACAAGAAACTGAGCCCTTGGGGTTTGACAGTTAACTTGCTCAAAACATCACAACTACTCCTTGCTTTGTTTTCTCACTTCAGCTTTTTTTTTCCTGTCTGACGTCTTTCTGTATCTCATTCTTCCCCTTTACTTTTCTCCTCCTCTCTTTTTCCTCCCAACCTTCACAAATGCTCAGACTGCTACACTAGCTTTTTCTTTCCAAGGCGAGAATGTAGGCCATCGGAGGAGTCAAAGCAGCAGTGCTCTCCTCTTTTTTTCCCCGCATTCTCATTGCTGACAGCAACTGAAGACAGCACGCATATATGTGCGTGTGTGTTGCTGCTTTGCACTGATTCAGATCAGTATCGAGGGACAAACCACAGAATACAGCAGCCCAGGCTACACAGAACATACCAACTACCAACCTGTATGCAGAAACGAGAGCTCCTGCACGTACCATTGCAAATATGAAAGACAATATGACACCATCCAGAAAAAGAAGAGCCGTTTATTTTATCTCTACACACACTGACTTGTGATAACAGTGATCCCCCAACCTATGCTGAATGCTGAAACTTGACCAGAAATGTAAACCCACACCTTGATTAAAGGAAACAGCATCATTAAAAGATACTTTTCCTTCATATCCTTTAAGTAAGCAAACAAACCACAAGCTTTGGGTTGATACAATTTACAGTAAGTCCAAGATTACTTTTTTGGCTCGCGTGTCAAGCAAATAACTGTTCACTCACCAACATGCAGACTACATATGTGCAAACATTAATGCAGAATAAGAGTTTTTCTTTCATTTGGCCAACACATACAGAAATAGTATGTACAATAGTCGGGAGGAATAAAGTTTACACTCAGGCAGCTAAGGCAAGATGAGTGAAATTTGTAGACCTCAGCTGACATATCAGCCAATATTTGCTGAGTCTCCATTAGCTTGTTTGAGCACTCCTTGAAACATCATTTTTAAGTATATTTTTCAACCGTAAAGTGTCCCACTCTGTGCACATCTGGGTCATAATTCTTCAATGACCAAATTTAAAGGATCCTTATTAAAATGTTTTTAACTCCATAACATAAATGCCTTTACTGGCTTCAAATATCAATTATGAGTCAGATTCCTCAAAACAGCACTGATTTACAAGCCACATTTAAAGCCAGTGTGTGCAGAGTACATGGCTATAGCTTAAGTAAAGTAACATTGGCTTGCGTGAGAGGCTGTGCTAATCCAACTCTCTGATTGGTCGATTCAACGAAGCGCTGACTCTTGTGCACCAGGCCTAAATTTGCCTTTGGCTAATCACATCCAATTTCTTCTGGGCGTCTTATACCAATGCTGTAGAAGTAGCAGCTCTGTGAGGCTGAACTTGGGCACTGTGTCACTTTAAGTTGCATGCTAATATTAGCTAACAAACAGGCTCTTAACTACAACAACAAGCTCAACATGTTCCTTTGGAAGTGTCCTTAGTTTTGGATGTATTTGACAGGTACACATTTTAAAAACATGACCTGATCATGGCACTAGTCAAAAGGCCTGGAAATTCACTTCCTGAGAGCAACATGAACATCTTTACCAAATTTTATGGCAATCCATACAATACATGGCCGTTTCAATAATGGGGTGATGCTGCTAGAGAAAAAGCCATTGAACAACTAAATGACTGTTTGCCTCGTAATCAGTGAATCTAATGCCCTCTCTAAGTTCCAGTAGGACTTGGTCCAAGTTGCTTTTATTCTTTGGTACGTACAGGATAACTGGGGTCATTCTCTTAATGAATCGTATTTTTAACAATCCCCATACAGACACTAAAAACAACAGTGATTTGCCTCCACTTAGGGGGAAACGTCTGCTGTTCTACAATCTGGATTAATTTATTCATCTCTGCAATGGGCCTCTGTTGTTGTCCAAAAATGATTAAAAACACATCAGTCAGACACACAGTCCACATGTTTCTTCATTCCAAAGCGTGTGGTTTAGATCTTTTCAACAAATGTTCGCCCAAATGCCAATAAGTTCCAGACTGACAGCTACTCATCAATGAGTAGAGGTATTTCACTGTTAGTACTAAGGTACAAAACAACTAAAGGGCAAGAAGCGAATTCAAATATTGGAACCTTTCAGATTTTGACCAGATTCAGTCCTGAATTAGTATGCAATATTTTGGGGCCATACTGGACTCAGAATGTTGTCAGTCTACTCAGAATTAGCTGTAAAACAAACATTTGACTATTTGTCCTTCTGCATTCCCCTGCTTAAGAATATAAAATATTTTTATGAGTCCATTATATTAATCTATTAACTGTTGAATCTTCATTTAGTGTGAATGTGCATGGTTGTCTGTCCACATTTAGCTCTATGCTTCAGCCCTGAGATAGACTGGCATTCAGTCGAGTGTGCACCCACCGTTTAACCACTCACAAATGGAAGTAACTCTGGTTCCCCTGCAACAGGAATAATCAGTATAGATATTCTAATGTGTGGATTTATGATTCTTCTTATTTAAAATTACTCAGGCCAGGGAATTTAATGTATTCTGTTATTGTAGACTAATGCACAGGCTGATCTGCTCAAGTTGAAGACTCTGAGTTGACCCAGCACAGATAATACATGCTTTGCCATTATCAAAGACAGATTTAAAGTGACATGACAGCACCACCAGGCAAATGCTGACAACTGTATAAGCTGAGACATTCAAGTGCTATCATCCCAAAAAAGTTGCTTGCCTGTCTAAGCAGGTGATTTATCTGACACCACATACAACATTCATTAGTATTCAGAATGTGCTGTTCAGTTTTAACCCTAAGCGAAAGCCAGTGACATTTTCACAGGTTGGTTGCAGGTGTCCCAGAGGTCTCGAAACTACATAAACACATACTTCAGCTTCAGCAGAACAATGCTGTGACAGTGGCAGGCAGGCTGCAGCAGTGCTAAAATGGCTGCTCATTCTCCATACAGACACAGAACTTAGCTAAGGGGAGGAGGAGGGCTCCCACTCCTTCTTCCCTCAAATGTGGCTCATCTTTAGGTAGGCTTAACAGCTTTGTAAAGAGCTCATACTGGAGATGCCATTTTGCAGCCTCTTGCAGCAGAATGTTAGACACACAGGGTTATATTGTAATCGCATCCTCACAATATTTTGAAAACCATCAAGTGAAAACAGTTTTCCTCACAGCATCCACAAACCCATCGGTTTTCACAAACTCTCTTCTGGCTGGAGAGGTGA
Source organism: Channa argus (assembly GCF_033026475.1). Taxonomy (NCBI): domain Eukaryota; kingdom Metazoa; phylum Chordata; class Actinopteri; order Anabantiformes; family Channidae; genus Channa; species Channa argus. Next base: position 6,295,086 of record NC_090213.1, on the reverse strand, counting down.
AGGTGACCACAGGACTTAATGGTTTTCCTTATGGCTCCTGATACTGGAAAAGGCGGATGTTCATCATAGGTTTGAAGATGTTGTTGAGTACACCGTTTTATCTGGCTTGGATGGTAAAAATTGTGTTTTTGTGTATATGTTCAGCCTGGTTGTACTTTACGCTGTGTAGCAGAGGCATGTACTTTAAACAAACTCAATAAGTGAGGCCTACATTAAACTTGGCTCTTATCTGGGGTACATCATAATCTAGAGAGGCGTTACAATGCTTCTAGTTAGAACATTACTAGTCTGCAAAACAAATATTACACAAACTGATCACAGCCAAAGAAAACAAAGCAGCTACCTGCAACATATATTAAAACAACAGGATCAAGAATGTGCCCTGAATAAACACACCACTAACTAGTGCTCAAAAACAGACGTGTGATATGGGACAGTAAAATAAAAGGTCAAATAGTCACACTGTTGTTGTTTTGCATTTGTTAGCATCACAAGACTGAGCAATCAAAAAAAATGTGATCTACTTTAGTACAAAAGAGAAAACACTTTTGAAACAATACTCTACGGTGTGGTAAGAAATCATCTTTCTTTAAGTAATAAAGACACAAATAAAAATGAACAAAGACATTAAGAAGACCACCGAAAACAAAAATGCATTATCATGCAGCTGTCTTTTCAACATTAAAACAGATACTGATTCCTCCCTTCACCTTTGAAGAATGACACACTCACTGATTTGGTTGATTGGAGGTGGTGACAACCAATATTTTGCACAAGACTCACTTGCACTTAAAACAAACACACTTTCAAGCAAATACAAGTATCTGTCAACTTCAAAGATTTAAGCTAGAAACTAATCACAAGAAACTAAAACTATAATTGAAACTGCCAGTTATTTACTGAATTGCTGCATAATTGTTAATGGCTACAAAACATAGGAAAAATGTAAAATCCAAATCACCACATCTAAAGTTATAATTTAACAAACTGTAAGACTGTTTTGTATTTGCTTATAGTAACGACTTCAAAGATTAATTATGTAGGAATATAGCTGATGACCAAGTGTTTGTTATTACCGTATCAATTAACCGTTACTATTAGATGAAATCAGTTACAGTGAATATGCTGATAACATTATCTGCTTGAAGTTAATGAATGGCTAGCATGTTCTTTAATTGTGAAAAGTTACCCTTGATCTACATTTGGACATTTGAACACTGTAAATGGGTTATATAAAGGGGTTTTGTAAAAATGGCCGGAGTTGCGTTGCTGTATGTCAATTGCTCGTTTTTCGCGTTCAGGACGCAAGTTTCAGGTCAATCAAATGAAAAACGACGACATCCTGTGGACGATCGCGCAGTTTTACATAAGAACTACACGATCTTTCTGTGGAGCTGGCGAAGGAGCAAAATGTCCCAGTCAGCAGCACTGCACGCTATGTATTCAGTTTCAGAAGATGGTGTCCGTGAATTATAGCAACGTTATGTGGAAAAATCAACAATGAGTCAGGCGCGTTTGGAGGCCCTCGGCATGCCCTCCGCTGCAGCCGCCAGTTCAGTCATGGTTTGTCAGGATGACATGTTGTCATGCATTTACGGCAGGGTTTCTCGGTTAGCTTACCTGTGATGTCGTCTGTTTAACTTGCGGATAATGATCCTGCCAACGGGGTCTTGCTGTAAGTTGTCACTCTGGGCGATTCATTCCCATGCAAAGGGCAGCTCAGACTGTGCGTAAAACAAGCTAGTTAGCCAACTTAGCTAACCAGCTTAACTTACTGCTTGCTGGCGACAAGGATTGTCAGATGTCTGACTTTTGATCCACTGTTAACGTTACTTTGGATCGATTGATTTGCGGTCAACTGTGGCGATCATGTCAGAAACCCAAGTGCGGAAGCATGGAAAGCGAGTTAAAGTTGTATGTTAGCTGGCTCGCCACCAATTTAACGTCAGCTTGTGTTGACAAACAAGCCTGCGTGGTTAAAATCACACACGACTTGCTGCTAGCCAGCGCCAGGCTGCTAGCACGGTTAGCTTAGCTGGCTAACCTGCTCGCTAAATCCAAACCTTGGACCAAAAATCCTTTTTCGCTGTGCCCGTCTTAAATCCCATCCACATTAGCAAACCGTCGGAAACTCCAACAATCCTGCGTGGCTGTCTTCTTTGTTTCAATGACGGCGCACTCGCGTTTGCAAACCCAAGTTATCGTTTTGGTCTCTGCTCTCCGCCATTTCCAATATCTCAACACAAACAAACAGGGCTGCTCGTTCACACGCAGCGTGGAGGCGCGTCCACGAGGAGGGCAGAAGCTTCCACTGTGTTGGTGAAGAAGACATGAGGATTGTTTACAGCTTGCTAATGACATTATACCCAAAAGCCAAGATTTGAGGACACCAATCCAATATCCAATAAATGTAGTAGGTTTTGCACGCTGATGCACAATAGCGTGGCATAAAAGCCTGGGCTCCGTACGTGACGTGACGCCGACCCCAATAGGCCCCGATTCACAAGTTGTCACGTCTGTCCACCAATATCTTACCTGAATCAAGAAGTAAACACATGCACGTGCTGTAGTTATCAGGGTTATTCATCACAGAAGTGGCCAGTGGCCAGTGGCCTAAGGGTCAAAACCTGTGTGTCAGGGGACTTATTAGAAAGCCAGTCAAATGAAAAACTAGTTTGACTGGATTGACTTGCATCTTGTTAGAAAGTCAAGACAGCAGAGCAAATCAGAAATGAAGGAGAGATGCAGAAGGACCACAGCCACACATGTAGGAGTACATGTAAGGGCTTGTCCTAAAAACAATTCTGCTTGAGTGCATACAGAAAGAGACCACACTTCAAATTGGACTTAATTTAAAGCTGTCAAAACATGCAGTAAAATGGACTAAAAGTACGGGTGCACGTATAGGAAAACAAATGTATTGTTAAAAGTACTAAATTTGATGCTGTTGATAATGAGCAGATCTTGACCAGTTTTTTTTTAAGGTTTATGGCAATGAAAAATCATAGTAATAAAAACATTTCTGCGACTTGGTGTTGAACACAATCAGCAGTTGCCAAACCTGGAGCTGATTTTAACAAGTTTGTGTGCTGACAGCTGCTTTGTCTATGATAATATAGTACCTTGTTAATTATACTCTCTATAGGAATCTGCATAAAATAACTAGTAACTGAAGGTGTAAAAATGAATGTAGGTAAAAAGACAATATTCCCCTCAGAATTGTAGTAAAGCAAAATGGAAATATTTCAGTAAGGTGCAGTTGCTTCAAAGCTGTACTTAGATACTGTATTTGAGTAAACAGCTCTGTACCCATGTGAACATCATGGCAAACAAGCACTACTACACAGATACAGAAAATGACCAGAGAGCATAACAATAAAACAACATAAAGACCCAATGACCACAAAGCAATGTGAAAAATACAACAGACAGATGCAAAATGACTACAGAGACAAAATGCAAACAGCACGGACACATGCTATGTATGTGGCAATGGAGCCACAACAACAAATGGAAATATCCTGAAAAATAATCACTACAAGAGACAAAGAGAACTACAATAAGACAAACTGCTATACAAAGACACACAAAATGACTACAGAGCAAGAAAAACAGTAACATAGCTGGAAAACAGTCGGGCTACAAAGGGACGCACAACAAAAGAGACGTAAAACAACAACGGGGAAGTAAAAAGCGGCAGCAGAGAGGGATAAAGCACCTACAGACAAAGGCATGTGACTGATATTTTCCTCTCCGCTGCTGAGACACATCAGCTGCTTCATCCTTCGCCATGTCATCAGATAGTTGCTGACTTTGTCTATTTGTTGTTTGGTGGTGATGTTCACGTTCTAAACGGTATTGATGAGGACAATGAGAATGAAATGGTAAAGCTGCGGGCGGCAAAACAATGAGCTTAAAGGCGCTAAAATAAATCAGCAAAGCTAAGAGGAACTGCAAAAGTGGGGCGTTAATACCCGGTGAAGTCATCAGTATGAGCGCCATCTATTTGATCCATTCCTAAAAAAAAATGTTTGTGTATGGGTGTGTCTTTAGGAGGTATTCAGGGACACAGATTCATCAGATATTTATCTGCCTCTGTTCATCACAATTTTACATTTGTGATTAAAAATACCGTTAAAGCGCAGATTCTCTCTTTTAATTTAATTTTTCATCCATTTGGTTTTACCATGTAGATATTGGAGCTGTGTTTACAGACATCACCAGTTGCTTGGTAGCTTCTCTTGAGTCGAGTTAAGGGTCTGCACATACAGTCATGTGCAAAAGTTAGTGTCCCCTTAATGTGTTGCAGCTTCCCCTCTTCCCCTTAAGATGACACAAAGCCTGTGTCATCTTAAACTGTACATACACTCGCTGGGTTTCTTTCTCGTCTGCGTGTGACACACAAGGAAAGTGCATCTGCCGCGTTGACGTCATCCGGTCAAACACACAGCAAAGACTACAGCCTTCTCATGGAGCCACACATACACTGTAGCTGTGTGACAGGAAGGGAAAGTAAAAGAGCTAAGACTGCACTGTGCAAACAAAACATCATTAGTTTCCCATTTTTACACCAGCCTCACTCCCCACAGATGCATTATAGCTACTTCTAATTGAAATGATGTCTGACAAGAAGTTGTAAATGGCACTGGCCTTGTTAATACCATGGTCTTTTTTTCGTGCACGGATTGGCTGTTCAGCTCAGTGGTGTAGAATGGTCTACTAGTGCCAACGGTGAAGCCACATCGCAAAATTCTCTGCAATAATTAAAGTTATGGAGCATTTCACTAACATCAAATATTAAATGAGGTTTTTTAAAATATTGAAAAGTTATGTTCTAGCATATAAAAGACATGCATCTACTTTGGGCGATAAGCTTGTTCACTTAACAACTGCCCATTTTTTAGCCATATTTTAGTGATTATTGTCTTTGTTGTAGAGCAGATAACGTTTGTCTAAATACGTCAGATTCATTTAGCTGCTACAGTACCAGTAACATCATTAGTGAAGATAAGTGAGCCAGTTAGAGAAAGACTGAGCCAGAGACCCTCACCACATTTCATGGATATTGGTCATTTTGTTTTCTCCCTCTTACGTTTCTCTTCACTCGGAATTGAATCCATCTTGGTTTCATCTGCCCTCAAAACCCCTTTTCACATATCCCATCATTCTTTTACCTTTAGTGGTTTTCCATAATGACCTGTGTGGAACACACAGGTCATTATGGAAAACCAGGAGTTGTTTTAAGTGTCCCAAACTATTTTATTCTTGTTTGTCTGTGTCATAACAGCTCCTTTGGCGTTCAACGGCACAACAGATAAAGATGGCTAAAAGACCGGCCTGACAGAGGACATCCAGCAACTGGTGATGTCTATTAATCCATGTCCCAAACATTATGGATGATTGATTTGGATTTTGGATAGATTTTAGGCCTATGACTCATGAAAACAGGCACGTGATTCTATGGAAATTCTGACATATTTTGTTGAATGAGTTTTATTGTTCCTTTTAAACATTTTTAGAATGTTTGGGAAGCTCGCTATCATAACATGTGTAAGGAGGGTGGGGTGTTGGAATCTAAAGGTGCGTCACACTCGTTTGTATTCTCATTTAAAAACATGTAGGTAACCGCCCAAAATTTTTTACGTGTAAAATTATTCACAGTATGCACATGTAGTATCTGTTACTTTCTAATATGAATACATTCAGCTAAAAACAGGATCCACATTAGTTATTTAAGAAGCTTGTATTTTGTAGAAGTACTACATAGTTGGTAGATATTTTAATGCATCCTAAAGTTTAATTTATTAACATTATTATGTGTAAGTATCAGATGAATTGTATCTGAGTTTGTGTCAAACACTGCAGTAGACACTAGTTAATACAGTAGATTTTAACACAGGTGACAGTGTTTCGCTCTGAGTCCATCACAATCTAAAGCTTCACACCTGACAGAAGTTAATAGTGAATATATTAAACAGCTTAACATCATCTGTACCTTTAAACTTGTTTTGGCTTCATGGTCTCTAGCTTTACTGCTGTGGTTCAGTGTCATCAAAGTGTCAAATACTTATGTGGCAGTGAGGTTCACGAGAGAAATGCAAGATGGATTTGAAAAAGCTGCGTTAAACACGTACGGCTGTTACAAAATCTTCTAGACCAAAGAGAAGAACAACAATCAGGTGCTGATTAGCCTTTCTGAGAATAAAAGTAAAGATAAAGAAAAAACAATATTGTTAATTGTTAAGCAAAAAAAAAACCCTAAATTCTTTACATGCATCATTACAAATTAGCCCCTTTTATCTTCTGTGATTAAATATTTAATATCTTTAGGGTTTAGACTTTATTTCAGACAAAACAAGCAGTTTGATAAAATATGATTGGGTTCTGAAAATCTGTGTATGGCATTTCTCAATCATGGGAAATATTAGGTGCATTCTGGTGCTAAGGTGAAGCTTGAAAAACCAGTAGCAACGAGTGGCGGTGGAATTTACATTACACACAATACCAGAGTAAAGTTTGACTGACTTCCTTGTGTGGCAAGTAGAAATTTGATTTGATTTTTGATTAATAGATTAGATGATCATGGAGAAATTGGCAAAAAGCTTCATTTTTTAAAATGTACCTAGTGTAAAAGTTTGCTGCCTTTCTTTGACGAAATGATTATTAGTTTCAGCTATAGTTGCATCCTGCCACATTTCAAGGAAATTGCTTTTTTTATGCCTATACTTTTCTGCCAAGTATGAGCTGTCCCCAAAGGAATGGAGTTCTCTTGTACGTGTTTTACCATCAGATTCACCGTGAGCCGTCATGAGCAGCTGTCTGTACAAACAATAACGTTACCCTTCATGTCTCCAGTGCATCCATGCAGAATCAGGGTGGTAAAGTCAGCAAAGTGACTGTTGGCTATTGACGTATCGAATGAGGAGTATGCAACATAGTCAGCAATGTCATATCCAGACTATATGTTTTGCATTTAATTCTAACCGGGACTTTGCTTTTTAGTCGCAAACTGCAGTGTTTTTTGGAGAGAGCAGATAAGCAGTTACCAGAACTTTAACATTTAATAAAATGTTATGCTATAAAATGTCTTCTTAAAAATGCTTACTACATTGAACTCTTTAAGAAGGTTTTGTGAGTAGCACGTTCATGGAACAGTCTGTTCGAACATCCCAAAAGGAACATAAGGGTTTTTATTAACAGAAAATAAACCTGCAGTTTTGTCTTTAGTTTTTTTTTTTTAGCAGAGCAAGCGTTGAAATTACCATGTCACTGTGGCAACAACATGTTAAAGTTCACGGAATTTCTCTTTCATCAGTTCAGATATTACAGGTGAAGATGGATTTCTGTTATGCGAAGAAGACCCCCGTGGTTTGTAAACTACATTCATAACACAAAGGAATCAGTGCTTGAATGAAGAGAATCTGAAACATAAAACCTTTACTCACTCACCAGGTCAACAAATATAGTTTATCCTCATAAAAGATTTGCAATGTGATGATATAAATATGAATTAAACAACAGTGATTCATTTATGTAAACTATGAATTATGTTAAGCCAGCTGAGAACTGCAGTAAGAGCTTGTTCCTACAATTCACGTGATCACAAGGCCACACTGCCGAGAGATGAAAACATGTTTTTGAGGCTTCCTCCCAGATCGCATTTCCAATCATTAACGCGCTGCAGAGCGCAGGCACAGTGTTATTTGAAGAGTTTGAACTTGCGCAGCAGCGGCTGGACAGTCTCTTTAGGATATGGCTTCAGAGCCAGGCAGGTGGGGATGTGCTCCGGTTGTTCAATCCAAAGCTTGTGAGACACACCGGCCAGAGTCAGGTTCTCTGATAGAGTGGACAGGGCGGCCTCATCTGGAGCCTGGAGGAAACAGCAAAACAATTTATACACACAAATTATAGTAAACCAGGCTATTGAAAAATATGTGCATGAAAATAATATCTCCTCAGATTTCAATGAATCCAATGAACTTACTACTTTTTGACTGAAATATGAAATAATATATAAAAATGTTTTTTTTTTTGTTGTTTTTTTTTTAAGTGCTTCACATCTTGCAATTTTTCTTCTTTTCCTCTAAGCTGTTCCCTTACAGCGAATCATCTGTCACCATCTAACGCTGCCCTCTGCATCCTCTTCTCTCACTTCAACTAACTTCATGTCCTCTCTCACTACATCCATAAATCTCCTCTTTGGTCTTCCTCTAGACCTCCTGCCTGGCAGGTCCAACCTCAGCATCCTTTTACGGACATATTCACAGTCTTTTCTCTGAACATGTCCAAACCACCTCAATCTGGCCTCTCTGACTTTATCCAGAACATCCAAAACATCTAACATTTTCGTCCCTCTTATGTCCTCATTCCTGATCCTGTCCATCCTCGTCTCTCCCACAGAGAACCTCAACATCTTAAGCTCTGCTACCTCCAGCTCTGCCTCCTGTCTTTTCTTCTGTGCCACATTCTCCATTGTTCTGAACCATTGACCCTAAGTATTTAAAGTCCTGCACCTTCTTCACCTCTGCTCCCTGTAGCCTCAATGTTCCACTTGGGTCCCTCTCATTCAAACACATGTATTCTGTCTTACTGCGGCTAAGCTTCATTCCTCTGTTTTCCAGAGCAGACCTCCACCTCTCTAGATTTTCCTCCACCTGCTCTCTGCTCTCACTACAAATCACAATGTCATCTGCAAACATCATAGTCCATGGAGATTCCTGTCTAACCTCATCTGTCAGTCTGTCCATCACCAGAGCAAACAAGAAGGGGCTCAGAGCTGATCCTTGATGCAGACCCACCTCCACCTTGAACTCCTCTGTCACACCTACAGCTCACCTCACCACTGTCTTACAGCTCTCATACATGTCCTGCACCACTCTAACATACTTCTCTGCCACTCCAGACGTCCTCATACAATACCACAGCTCCTCTCTCTGCACCCTGTCATATGCTTTCTCTAAACCTACGAAGACCCAATGCAACTCCCTCTGACCTTCTCTGTACTTCTCCATCAGCATCCTCAAAGCAAATACTGCATCTGTTGGACTCTTTCTAGGCATGAAACCATATTGCTGCTCACAAATGTTCACCTCTGGCGTTAACGTAGCTTCCACTACTCTTCCCCACATCTCGCACAGGTTAGCTAAAGGAGCTAAATCTATGAATCACATGGTATCAATTAGTTTATGTCATGTCACCTTGTAAATATAAAGTCTTGCCGAGTTTTACAATTAACAATTGTGCAGTAAATCTTTATATCGTATTAAAAAGTTATTCGTTGTATAAACCTAGGGAATTAAAGAAGCACTAAAGTCACAGAAATTTGACCGGAGTCTGGCGTGACGTGTCCCGCTTACCCCGAGCACCACTTTATGCATGGAGTCCAGCTCGGCCAGGTACCGCTGTGTGTCCGCGTCGGAGTAGTGCAGGTGGATGGCGGCGGTAGCAGCGTGACAGGCCTGAGTTATCACGGCTCCCAGAGGCCAGGACAGCTTGTGAACCAGATCCGACCGGACAACAACATACTGGACCAGCCGGCCAGGAGACCCGGCTCCCGAAGCCGCCATTTTCAGCCTGAACAGGAACCGAACCAGGGTTTAATTCCGGGTCAGCAGCCGTGCAGCTGCAATGCCCTCCGGTGGCTACTTTTCAAACTTCTTCATCAAACAAATCAGCATATTTGTAGCTGCCTGTCTACTCATAATTCCAAGCATTATTTTAAAACACAAATCATGTGACCGTATTGTGTTAAAATATCAGGACATCAAAAAGGAACGGGCCAGTTTATAGCCTGGGTTTGACCTTTAACATGCAGTAGCATGTGTTTGTGTTTGTGTTTTACAATTGTAAGTGTTTTTGTGTTATTTCTAGTAATAGTTTAAACGGAATACATTTTTATATTATACATAATAAATTACAAGACTTACTATTAAATTGCATCTAAATCCATTTATATATAAAACTTTAGTCCTTGAACCAGATTAAAAAAATGGATGTAGTCAGCTATTATTTCTGCTAGGCAGAGGCTCAGTGCTCTCTCCTGCAAACTCCAGCTGAGAGCAAACTATTAAAAAGTGAAATCATCCACTTTTTTATTGGTCTAAAAGACTTTTAACATTCAATGTTTAAAAAAAAAAGGTAAATTAGAGCTGACCTCACCCTTACAACTAAAGCCTTTTTTCATTGTGTGAATTCATGTGAAGATTATTTTCTTAATTATTATTTTCCATGGATGACAGAAAATACTGAAAGCTGTGCTGTAATGGTCCATTACCCAATATAATGTATAAATATCACTTGTTTTATCTGACCAACAAAATAAAATCCTCAAATTGAGAAGCTAGAACCACAAAATCTCTTAACTGTTGGCTTAAAGGTTAATTGTACATTAACAATGCAGTTGATTGACTAATTGTGGCAGCTCTGTAACTCAAATATTTGCCAAAATATCATAAAACGAGATCAAATAAATGACAAGCAAACACAAGTAAATGTCACAATAATTATTTATTAAGCATACACGTTATAATATAAATATAAAATATGCTATTTTTGTTCTTAAAATTGGTGAGACATCATCATATCTGTGTTGAGACAGACAACCATACAAACAGGTTTTATTATTCTACCAAAATCTGCTGAAACTTCTATGCAGCTGTAACAAACTTGCCATGATGGTACCGTCCTAAAATCTGAGCCTATATTCATGGAGCATATCAGAGAAGTGTAACTGATCTAGGATCAGCTCCATGTAAATATCACCATAAATGAGGAGGCAAACTGGTCTTAGATCAGCCCTCCTAGTCTAAGATGCTGTATGCAGAGGGCCAATGTACCGAGAGCACAATAACCTACTGTATATTCTTATATATACATATATATGTATGTATATATATTTTTTAGATTTCTTACTGTACTCCAACAATGGCAATTAGCAGCATGATAACGCACCACTCATTTATGTTCTAGTTTCTAGAAACTGCAAAATAAATTAGGAAGTAACAAAATAAACATCAAACATACTGATGATCATTGTCACTGTACTGAGAGAGAAACTCGTAAACAGTGAAACAATCAGAGATAATCAAACAATCAAATCAGATCAGAGTGATGATGATGATGATGACATTTGACGGTCGGGATCGGGTTCAGTTCAGTTTCACCTCAGTCAACAACAGGAAGTGAAAATTAATGACATCAAGTTCTGTGCATTTTATTGACAGATCAATGAGATTAAATTCTCAAACCATAAATACAGCTTCGGTTGACTGAATCCAAAGTGAACTGATCTCCAAACCTATTAATGACAATAAAGAACAAATAGTTTTAACATTTTTTCCTCTTTTTTTAAATTCTTTTTTTCAACGTTTGGTTGACATGCTGAATCCTCATGTTTGAAGGGTTGTGGTCAATCAAAAGGAAAAGTACTGAGCAAACCACTCCTGACGCTGGGCGTCCGCAGAGTCGATGGAGTCCTTTGTTTCAGGAGGGCTTCAGGTCAGGAGGCAAAACCATGGCAACAAAAGTGAAATTAAAGAAAAAAAAAAAAGACACGTCAGGAAAGAAGCGAGATTAACATTCAGCACAGCAGTGATGGAAAGAAGTACATTTACTCAAATATTACGTTAAGTAAAATTTTAAGCTACTCAACTTACAAAGCAAATATGTTTGTTGTTCTGAGATGATTTTGTTGTTCTTTTACCCAACACGGAATATTTCTTAACATGCTCCATAGATTTTTACTTATTTAAGCAAAATATGTTTATGTTTATCAGTTTATGCCATGTAATTTCATATATAAATGTCTTCCTGAGATACAGGCTAATGCAGCATAATCAAGGAAATACTTTGCATTTGCACTTGGATGAAAACAGTAGACTCAAGCAAGATTCTAAATGTATTTTACATGGACGCAGTACTTCCACCACTGGTGTCTGGTTATCATTCTCTGTGCTTTGTGCTTAAAGGATAAGTTCACCGGGCATTTGCTCATATGAACACAGAAACATGTTTTACTTGCTGTGACCCCTGTCCAGTGGAGACCTCCTGTGCAAACAATAGGTGCAAACAACATTCACAGACGTAAATCTGTGCAAAAACGAATTACAAAGTTTCTATTAAGGCTGCAACCTTCTGGATTTGTCACATTATAAAGATACTCAGAGCATTGCAGCCTTTTTAAGTACCAAATTACCTTTAATTACTGTCATCTGAGAAATACAAAGAAGGAACTGAACTTCACAGTAGAAAGACTTTAACTTTGAAACTTAGTAAACTTCAACTGCTTATGTCTCATTTTTGATTTAGATACAAAGTGAAATGCAAAGTGAATACAAAGTGAGTGTTGACCTAAATCCCCATTCACTTTCTTTAAAAACACATTTTCTTCATGGCCAGTGTGAACAGGAGGAATGATATTCATCCTTTATATGGGCGCCTGATTACTATTTTAGGACAGAATTAAATCATTATGAATATATCATTTAAACTGGCCAAATCACAAAAACAATGGGCCATTTTAGATGCAGCCCGTCGTTCTCTACTTATTGTTCGACCCTCCCAACAAATCACTGGATTTGGTTTAAATGTTCGAATGTGTAATTCACATTTGTGTCCACACGGTGGAGGCAACGTCATTATCAGGAATCAGAAACATCTGTGTAATTTCCCAGCTTTTACAAATTTAAAGTTAATGCAGGTCCCCACTGATATTGTGCTGTAGAGCGGCACGTTCCAATAATCGAAAATCGTCTGACACACAGACACCTTGAGCATTAGGGTCGTCCTGTAGGTCTTGCCCGGAGACCTAGAGATGTGCTTAATAGCTCCAAAACAAAAAGCCGTAGACCTCTGTCTTCTAGTCCAATACAGAATTAATTATCTCACATAAAAACATTTGATAATTTTGCTTATTGAATTACTCTCTTGGTGTGTGTGTGTGTGTGTGTGTGTGTGTGTGTGTGTGTGTGTGTGTGTGTGTGTGTGTGTGTGTGAATAACCTATGGAATCTTGACAGTTTGAACAAATGAAGCTGGGGATAAAGTTATTTATTGTTCCCAAAGCCTGAACTGATTAGCTGGACTAACACCTATTTGAGCAACTTGTGCTTTCCTAATTGGCTGCTTCTTAAATAAACAGTCGCATAACCCCAGGATTAATATTTAACATTATTTGGTGGCGGTTGGGGTGTTATTTTCTGCACTTGAAGAAGTCAGCTACTTCCGAAAAGGCCTCCCTTATATTTGTTCAGCCTGATAAGTCAGGTTTATAGTGAACATGCTCAAAGGTTTCTGTTTTAATCCTAAAAACATTATTACTCGTATATGTACAGTAAAAAAATAGAATCTACTTAATTAAATAATTAATTTACAGTTACATAAAAAAGATTGCACTCAGCTGATTGATGAATAAAGACGTAGCTTACACAAATGAAACGGATCTGCTCTGGTTTTTAAACATAACTTTAAGTAGCTTACGTGCAGAAAGTGCAGATTTGGCAAAGGGAAGGGAAAAGAGGGGGGCTACACACAGCTTTGATTTGATCGCTCAGCCGGTAAGGCGTTGTAGTAAGAGCAGTGAAACACTCCTACTACAGTAATATTTTATAAACAACTTTCTCTCTAGTTCCTCCTGCGAGCACAAGACGAGGAGATGGAGTACTTTGATAAAAGAAGGCTTATGATGTTTAAAGCCATTTCCTAAGTGCATTTGTAGGAGCTGCAGCTAAACTTACAGCCACATCTATTTCTGTGTTTCATGTTTTCTCTGTATGTTCACTCATATTCCCATCAGTCCCTCATTACCCTGGCAGCAAGTAGGATGAGCTTCATCATTACTCTCTGGATGCTTGCAGGCGCGCTTTTGAGATTCAGCAATGCCAATTAGGTGGAAGGTGGAGAATGTTCAGTCTATACTGTCTAATTATTTTATATAAGATTTGCTGTCTAATGAAAGTGTTCCTAAGGGTTAAACACATGCAGACTTTTAGACCCAGTGATTTAAAAGGGGTCCGTTTACAAGTTGCTTATCACTTAGCTGTTAGGAAAAGGGTTTTTGCTGGGGCAGAGAGATTAGTCTAACTACAAATGTCTGACAAGAACAAAGAGTGTGTAGGGAGAGGGGGGACGCCTTCATTTAACAGAGTCTAAAAACATTTCAAAGCAGATCTATAATATCTGACCTCATACTGTCACTGCTTCACTCTGTTGAGTGAGTGTGTAAGAGTGTGTGTTCACGTGCTGCTTGTGCTCCTGCATTTCCACCAACAGCAGCGAGATGTGATAACGTGAGATTGTGTTTCTTTAGAAAACCTGGATCACCTCCAAGAAATTTGGCATGCATGTGGTGTGTGTGTGTGTGTGTGTGTGTGTGTGTTTGTGTGTGTGTGCATTTCGTAGCAACAAAAGGTGGCTGCCATAAAAAACAGAGGTCTGTCGGGAGCTTTAGTGAAGCAGCCACCGCTTCTCATCTCTACAAAAACAGCAGCAAAACATGCAGCAGGAAGGACAGAAAATAACTCACTCACACATGCTAGAGAAATATACATGCCATGCAAACACACACACGCTGTATATATTCATGTGAGGTTATTTATCATATTGTTTCAGTGGCCAATGCAGCCATTATCAAAAGACAACAGAAGCATTTTTTGCATTTTAGAAAGGAGCAGGAAGGCTGTTATAAATAGCACACCACCACACACAGGGGGGAAAATTCATGATAGCAAAAGATAATATCGACTTTTTAAAAATTCACATGACAAAATAGTTTACTTTGTACAAAAACAGTCGATCCCACGTAGAGCTGAGGAGGAGAAATGCAGCTTGTGCAACATGCTGAAGCCAGGTGAAGATGGGGATGGGGAAAAAAAAATCACAAAATGACACAATGCAACAAACAAACAAGCAACAAATTCCAACAACAAGTTGTATAACTTCCTCAACAGAACAAAGAAAACATGTCAGCATGCAGACAGTTTCACATGTTCGGACTGACTGACGGAAACATTGTCATGGTAAAGAAAAAAGGAAAATGACAACAAGCCCCTTTTGCATTCCAAGGCCATTCTCTGAAACTCCAGTTGCTCAGGGTACAATGTTAATTTCTGCATATTTTATCAGTTCTATTTACCAGATGTGATGCTGTTGGTTTCATTCAATTAAATGTGCTGTAGTAGAAATCAGTCCTGTGTTTTAATTACATTTGAAAATCAGCTAGTGCGTGAAGTCCAGGTAGCTGACACCATTTACCATCTAGTTTTTAATGTACTGTACTCTAAACCCCTCTCCTGACCAGTGGTTGTCCAACCATAGCTTTGCAACCATATCCATGCATAGCTGGTCAAATCTGGGATGTTTCCATGTTTTTCTGAGGGCTGGACAATGGGCATTTCTCCATAAATAACATAACTAACGCAAGCTGCAGACCTGCCAGCAATAGTAGTACCAGCAGTACTAACCCACTCTTATTTGTGTACTCCAAAATTAATTTGTGCATCACTGTACATATCATCGTGTGGGGGTTACAAAGTATGTAAAAAAATAATACACCTCTGTGTACAAACTGGCTGTAGATACTAAATCAAAGCTAATTAGTGACTTTGGGTTGTTAACACTGTTAAAGTCTGAAAAGCAATAAATAATTCTCATCATAGTCTTAACTTAAATGCTCTACACGTGGATCATCAATGGGTGAGAAAATGAGTATGTAACTATCAAGTGCCTATTTAAGACCCTTTTATGGGGTCAGACAGTTTTGGCTAACGTTCAACCATCCTGAGATCTACAGTTATTATTTAAGCCAACAAAATTGATGATCAGTGGCTACAAAACAAAAGCCCCACATTTGCAGACTGATATCAAGAGAAAATAGCCCAGAAGTCTGAGTGGTTTAGTTAACAGTCCAAACATATGGTCTCAAGTTTATTTTGGACTCTGCTCATGATGCTAATGACTGCATGCTCCTTATAATTTGGCAGGAAAAAAGATGACAATGTAAAACACCAGTTTTTGTCCCATGCCATAGAGTTCTGGTGTGTTCTACTGTAAGCCCTGAATTACAGCTTCTACATTCAAGGTTAGACTCAGGCGATGAGTTAAATTAGAAAAGTGCTTTAACCTCGTTAATCAGCTGGATTTTGTAATTAATCCATCTGTGATTAGATGACTGATGCATGGATTGACCAGCTTGCTGCCCATCAGGGCTGAAAAGGTCTCACCTCATGAATTTCTTGGGTTCGGTGGGAGGGGTCGGCGGGGGAAGAGGTTTGTTGGAGTTGAGCTCAAGGTGGTGTAGGGGGGAGTTGGGGATGGGCTCTAGACGGCTGGGCTGGAGTGGGGGTGGGGGTGGCGGCTGTGGAGGCTGCCCACTTCCTGAACCCACCACACCCACACCCATCCCTGCTGCCTCCAGAGCCCTGAGACTAGGAGAGCTGCTGAATCTGCTGGCTGCTGTTTTCTCATTCTTTTTCTTTTGCTACACAGAAAAAAAGAAAAAGGAGGGGCACGGGGGTCAAAAAGGAGCAATTGGGAAGTTTAAAGCAAAAATAATAAAACGAATAAATAAAAGAAATGGAAGAAAAGGGGCAAATGGAGTGCAGGGAAAGCTCTTAGAGGTTGCAACAGCTCAGCCAGTGAGAGAGAGAAAAAGAGCAATGAACTAACTTGATCATTTTGATTGAAGCAGAGTGAATGGATCAGTCTAAAGACTGGCATCACTCAGTCTCAGTCTTAAAGCACCAGTCGCTCATAGCAGAATGGAAGCTCAGATGAGAAGAGATGTGTCAAAGCAGGAAACATCTCACACTAACAAATGGCTTGGAAAGCAAAGGAAAGCTGGAGAAAAAGTCAGGGAGAACATTCGAATTGGGTGGAGAAATTCACCACCCATTTATACACACAAACACATGACAAAAGTTAGCACATGTTG
This sequence comes from Channa argus, assembly GCF_033026475.1. Lineage (NCBI taxonomy): Eukaryota > Metazoa > Chordata > Actinopteri > Anabantiformes > Channidae > Channa > Channa argus. The sequence goes on along the minus strand of NC_090213.1, from coordinate 6,278,160 downwards.
AACACACAACACACCAACAGATATGTGGGCATGTAACAGCAAGAAAAACAAACTACAGGGAAGTTGTAAAATCTGAGATGTTACGTGTTTAACATGCAGTGGGAGCCATCAGCTCAGACAAACTGTGAAGAAGAATCACTGTCATGTCATTCAGGTGCAATGGAGCCTTTAAAGGCCCTGAAAATCATTTCCTCATTTCCTCAATCAGCTTCTCACTTCAAACCAACAGGCTTCTGAGAGAACGCGCAACTATCTGACAAGGTTAGAACAACTCACTTTGTTTTTGTGCAAATTTTACTGAAGTGATGTGGCAGCGGAGCTCAGCTGGGATGTCACATTTTTCTATGGACCAATCGGGATTCAGAATTCACAATTTAGTTAAAATCTTGTTGCCACTCAAATCTGATAAAGCCACAGCTACAAAGTCCTAATGCAGCAGATTGGCTTTAGCTTTAGTGTGTTCAATTATTAATAGATACTAAATAATATAAAACAGTGTTCCAAAAAAGTAACTCTGCTGTAAATATTAAATTTTTAGAGAGAAATAGTTGAGATTTGATTGATATGAAAGGTTATCAGGAGTTTTAAAGTTTGTCAAACTACTGATTTCTTTGATGAAATCTGATGAATCAAACCTGATTAGGCCTACAAATATTTATTATTATCCCATTTGGTTTTTTTAACGTCATGATTTCAAGGTGCCACGGCTTTTTTTCTTTAAAAAAAAGAAAGAAAAAAGCCCAATATTTCCCATTAATTTGGTTGTTCCCTGTCCTTCACCGTCCTTGACAACCTTGGTTTTATAGAAAATAATAAAAGTGCTAAAATCTATGTTTCCATCACTCCATCACCATCTGCCACTGCCATAAATTCTGAAAGTTTTCTCCGTTTTTACTGGGAACATCATAATCCTGTTTTTTGCTGTAAAAAAAAAAAAAACAGTGCAGTTCATTTCTTGCTTAGTTGAAACCTAAAATGCTGGAAGAGCTTGACAACCTCCTCGGAAATGTGGATATGAGATGAGATGGAGTGGATATCATCTTTGCTATGTAGGAAAAACACAGGCTTAGAGTGCCCCTGTGTGTGGTGTGCTACAGGATGTCAGGACCTACCTTGATGAGCGGGTTGATAACTCCTACATTAGGGCTGGCATTGAACACTTTGTTGAAGTTGGTCTCCCTGTTGACGAGTTCCAGCTGGTAGAACTTCTTATCGTCCTGAAGGAGAAAATCATGTCAGCTGACAACCAGAAAGGCTGTGGAAGGCTGAAAATTTAATGAGTCTGTCTGCAGACTTTTTATAGACTTGACACTGCAGTTTCCTGATTCTGCTTTCAAACATTCATTTTACCCACTCTGACTTACTTCTTGCTCTAAATTCATTTCCCATCTGGATTTTGGACTGGTTAGCTACCTTTAAGAACCCATTGTCGACTCGTGGTTGTAACAAGCACGACTCAGAAACCTCAATAGAAACTGCACGACAGCGTGACCAATGTAAGCTGACTTATAAAGTCACCTTCATGTGATTAGTGCAGCGGAACCGCAGTAGCCTTGTGTTATTGTCAGCTGTGTCCCTGAGAAAACCCAATGAAACTCAGTGGTAATGAGGTGAAGCACAGTGGATTTTGAGCATCCCACAAGATAGGACGTAAAGGCAGCCATGCCGATATCAAACAGTCTTTAAATAAAGCTTAAGTTACACATTCCATCATTGCACATTCTGAAGATTGTATAGAGAAACAAACATGAAAATAACTATAACATGTTCCTAAGTCAGGTTGAAAGTCAGCAGGTTGTCACTGTACTGTAATTACCTTCATCTCCATTTATTTGCTTGGTTTAATATTCTGTCGTAACAGATGTTGCCCTTAGTGTGATGCAAACACCTAAAACAAATATGGGGTTTCTCAGGGCGTAATCTTGGAGCCTCCCTTGCTGTCATTACTATCTTATCTAAACGTTTTGTAGAAAACACGTTTTCTGACCAAACACAAACTTGAAACAGGCAAATTCTGTCATTTTTGGACCTGGATTGAGTTTTCCTTGTTTGTTAACTTGTATTTAAACTTAATAATAACATTAGTGCAATAGTTTATTGATCCCCATGAGGACATCAATGCTTCTCATAGCTTATGGTGCTACAGGGGTATCAATGTTTTGTCCAAAGACACTTCGACATGTGGCCAGGAGGGACTGGGAATCAAACCACTGACCCTGGGGTTCATCCACCATTGCTCTACCAAGTGAGCCACAACTAATGCCAGTGAGCAGTTGTATGGGAATCCTGAAAACCACTGTGACTTATGGAAACACCCAACTGTCATTTGGTTATTAAGAAACAAACTCTCTGTATTTGAAGACTATTCTTCTTATTCCATTTCCTGCCGTAAATGCCAGTTTCTCCTGACTTAGGTATTGGCCTATCAGCAGTACCCACCACCAGTTTCTTGACTAGAGATTCTCTCTCAGACACCATGTCCTTCAGCTCCGCGATGATCTGTAGATCCTCTGGACGACTCTCCCTGTTCCTGAACTTCTCCTCTGTTCCTTCCAGCCTGTTTGAGGACACACAAAAATAAAATATATGTAATTATTATATGTAATATATGTAATCTCGCCATAGTGGATCATTTTTAGGCCGGCTGCCCTTCCTAAAGCAACCCACCCGCAGTTATAAGTATAACAGTTAAAAAAGACAAGACAAAACTGTTCGATTATACAAGAGAGCTGCTTGAAATGTTATGTAACCAGGCTTTGTTTGCAGCTTCGTTAGCTCCAGATATGCACCATATTAATTCAAGAAAAAATAATAGTAGGAATAAGGGCCAGGAAAACTTATTAGATCTTGCACTTTACAGTGTTTACCAGTATTCATAGGTTACAAGAATTAAATACCTGCACTGCAAGGAGTAAAAAGATGAGTAATTCATGGACTGTCCTTTTTCATCAGCTTTCGATCAATAAACTGTAATAGTGCCCGGGCTCTTCCCTTCCTTCTTTTCTTCTCATCACAAAAACCATTTAGTGGTTGTATGTTGAAATCAAAAACAGATCCGCACGATTCCTCTTGAGAATGTTTTGGTTCTATGAGTTATGAGACAGCTCACGTTTTAATGGATTTTAGTTTTTTTGGCCAGACTGGCCTTTAGAGAAATTGCCACTTGTGTAAAGGCAGATTCATTTCATATGCTTTGACATTTCCCCCTAATGTGGCACACGGTAAAGATCGTTGAGCAAATGGACATTAACTGAGTGAAATATTCTTCAAGCCAAAAACATTCATAAGTGCCACTGTTGGGTGGAGCATTTTGAAACTAGAATAAATGAAATAAAAAGCATTTAAAGGCCAACAACATAGACTTTGCACGCCCCTGTAAAAGTTTTGTACGGAAACGTGACTTCCAAGATATTACACGAGTCATCAGTTGTTCCCCACTTATTATCATAAATTGATTGAAATAGATAATTTGGATGAACAACATTCAGACCTCTGATTTAATTCTGTTATGAAGACACAAATTTTCAATTAAACAAGAACAAACAAAAACGTAATTATAAGCTCAACTGACTTCAAAATACTGCAAATTAAACTTAAAAGTTGCTAAGCTGAAAGTTTATTTATGTTGGGGTCGTGATCAGAAAATGTCACCATCAGTGTCAAACAGTGTTCATCTGCATAGAGTTAACGGAAACATTTGCCTCCTCTTATGATGACGAATATTAAGTATATACATATACATATGTATAGTTGTCCACTAACTGTGACACTGTTTTTTTTTTCAGTTTTACCAAAACATTATGTGACAGTGAGTTAAATAGCCTCTCACTTCCCACAGTACCAAAGCACTGAGGGGTATGTTTGTGACATTTATGCCACAGTGCAAAATCACACTTTGTTAAAGGCAGAACACCAGAGCAGCTTGTCTCCCTGATAAACTGTGGTCTGTCCAAGGAAACGTCCCCGGCTGTACGGGAGCAGCCACTGCAGTCCTGCTCAGTGATACTGACACACACGGATACGCAGTTTCATCAGATATACTTTTGGCTCCTGTGCTGGTCCTTGTGTACACGCCTTAAAGATGATTCATTGTGTTCCTTGTGTTTGTTAAATATTTGCAGATAAAGCATCAGACTTTCCTTGGGTGCTCGCCTAATATCAATGTTTGACAATATAATGTTAACTTAAATTATGAGTGCTGTGCTTTGCTCACGGTTGCCAGTTTATTACCAGTTTAGCCGACTGTCACAGTTCTGGATCAGGTTTCGTTTTAAAAAAAATCTCTCTGCCTTTAATTCTTCTACTCTCAGTACTTTCAGAGGATTGCCTCACCTACGCACACACACACACACACGCATTATACGCAGTATACAGAGGTCAACATGGTGCACCACAGCATGCTGACCCTTGTCCAACAACATAAAAACCATTAAGTGGTATTAAGGTTACGTCTAAGAGGTACATATGGGGACTGACTGTCAGTCAGCCAGATTGTCCTGTCCTGATTGTCCTTAGGGTAAGTAAAGTAAAATTTTTGAAAAAAGAGACTCAGGAGGATTTAGTCAGAAGTAAAACTCATTGATCCATTTTTTGTAATCTTTTATCCTGTTTAGGGTCATGGGGGGCTGGAGCCTATCCCAGTCCATCTCAGGGCTAACACTGTGAAACATACACAGACAGAGAATCATTCACAATCTTATGGACATCTACCGTCAATTTATAGTCACTGCTTAACCCAACATGCACGTATCTGGACTGTGGGAGGAAACCGGACTAGCTGGAAGAAAACCCACACATGCACAATAAAGAAGAAGCCAGGTTGTTAGTTCTGTATTTAGTCGAGCATTCTTCTAGTGCTGCTGATGTTTTCAGTTTCATTCCCATTGATTTTTTCTCTCCGGGTTTATGGACTTTTATTTATGGACTTGTCTTCTTTGCCAGACTGTTTGCCTAATCTACATGCTTTGTTAGACATTTTGACTCCTTTTTAGATTTGGTTGTTGCATTCTGTTCTCCCCATTGGAGAATGGGGAGAACAGAATGGTGCTAATGAACCCCGAGTAAGTCAGTTTCTTCTGTTATCATACAGTATTAAATGTTAGACTTTGCCTGTCTGTGGTGTTCTGCACCTGGATCCTATCTGCTTGCCAGTTTATGACACTCTACTAACATAAACTTATCTTAAGCCACTACTTTGCTAAGCAAACTTCTCAACCAGATTAAATGATATCTTCTATAGTTGTGTTAATGTGTTTGTTAATTTGAGTGTTTTCAGGGCTGCAAACCATCCTTCAACACAAGGTGCAGATGTGGTGGTGGGTGCATCGCTATTGTAGCGTTAAGTAAAAGCCCTTTGCTCTGGTTATCTGCAGGTTAACCTAATTTGACAACTGCTGTATGAACATTGATTGTAATTATATATTCAGTCAATCAATAAAACCCAAGATGCAGGAGAAAGCATTGAAATAGTGATGAAGCTGGCATTCTTAGTGGCCATTAAGGGAGAGGAATTTGTGGAGAAAGACAAGGCTGTTGTCACCAAAGTGATTAATTATGTAGAAGGAGATGAGGCTGGTGGTTAAAATAGATCAGTGTTTAAGTTAATTATATGAGAGAAAGTGGATCATCTGTGGCCACAGCCCCAGAAATGCATCTTTGTTTGGGAAAGTGATGAAACTGCCAGACAATTAAAAACTGCTGACCATTAAACCTGTCTCAGAAAACTGGTCAAACACAAAAACTAGACATGCAAATCATGTCCAAGTGTTTTTTGTCATGTTTAGCCCGAGTAGTCGAGTAGGCAAGAGCTTGACTCCAAGTCCAAAAAGTTGAAAGCTGAAAAACTTAAGTCAATTTTCTGTTTGTCTCTGTGTGACAATGAGGTATAACGGGTGTAATAAAAAAGTGATGGTCCTCTGCACAGGTCAGTGTGTCAAGACCTCTCCCACCACTTTTTTGTATTTAATTTTTTGTTGTTTCTATTTGTGCAAATATAAAAAAAGAAAAAAACCCTAAAGTTACTAAACTTTTGATAATACAACATTCTAAAGCTATTTATAGGCAAACCCTCTGCTCGCGTGTCCCATTACCCTCAAATCAAACCACGCAGCCTGTGTAATACTGTGTTTCAATCTCTTACCCTCTTTGTAGATGCAATAATGGTCCAAATGGATTATTGGACTAATTGGAGGAACTGACTTTGTCCAGCAGGTGGCGCTTTGCTCCCAGCTGAGTTACACTAAAAGCAGGTCAGCTCTGAAGAGGATGCTAGCTCACTGCACATCTCCTGACTCTCACACATCACAGCATGTGCTGTACAGAGTTTTCCATATGGCTTTTCTTTATTTAGCTCAGTTTTTTGTTTTTTGTCGTCTGACTATATCTTCGTAACTCTCTCAGCTTGAGTATAGTCCCTCCCTCTCATTCCTCATTGGGTGTCCATCAACAAAAAAAATCACTTCAATTTAATTGCCTTTTTAGTCCTGCTGCATTTATCATCCTGTCAGTATAAACATTCTTTCTCTTTGGCTGCAAACTCAACAAGCTGCATTTATACAATCAACAAATACAGACATCATTTTTACTTCACCATCTGCTTCCCCTGCCCCATACAGTAACCTGACCTCCTGGTTCTACAGTAGAAATCTTCTTCCAGTGGAGTAATGTTACAAGTCCTGCATTTAAAGTGTTACTTAAGTAAAAGTAGAACAGCATCATCAGGAAAAAGACAATGAAGTACCAAACGTCAAGGTGCACCGGCAGAACTACTTATTTTTAGAATAGTAGGGGATTATAATTGGATAATTAACCCGCAAATAAAATATAAATACATAAAATTGTACAGGACTGCAAAATATTTTTTAGTTGTTGTACGTTGACTGGTTTAACATTAATCCACTCTGAACCAGTGCAGTTGGTGGACTCACCACAAATCAATGCAGAAATACATAAGTGCATGACAGACCTCAGCTGTCTGCGCTGTCTTACAGCGCAATGAAGATGAAGATGATAAAATCCTTGTTTTTCCACTCATCAACTGAAATTGTTTGATATCAATCTCTCATTAAATTGGGATCAGTTGTCTGAAAATCCCACCTGTAGAAACCGACGTGTCACGCAACAGTGTTTTTAATCAAACTGACTCCACACCACAGACTCACAAAGGCACACTATGCCTCATGCATATGGATTCAGGAGCCAGCAGACAATGATGGCATTTGTTTCCTTTAGTTATCATTGACTTCATGGAGTAATTGTATCTCTTTGTGCTTGGCATTGTTTTGAAAATGAAATGCATTTTTTCCAGAACAATGCGGCCTCAGATTGAGGCTGTACAGCCATCAGACTGCCGTGAATCCATGGTGCTTTGCTTTCATGGCGAGCCAGTTTCATCATGCACCATCCTGCTTGCTGTTGCTGTTTATAACGTTGGACACAAGCACTGGAAGAAAGTAATTAATCACAGCCCCCTCCTACTTATACTCCACTTCACCTGACACATATGGAAATATGTCTAACGGATGTGCTTGCTTCACTATAACTTACAGTATATTTAGAAACACTGCGCCTATGGTGCAGTGATTACGTAGATCATTGCATGACCAAGCAGGAAGTTCAGTTTTAAACGCAGTTTTACCAAGTACTGCATTCAGAGAGAGGAGATTATCAGGTGTAGAGAATGTAACTCTGTAGACTGTGTGGAGAGTGTTCAGACAAGTGTGAATGTCTCGCCTGTTGTTCTCCCCAGTGAAAACTTGTAAGTTGTTTTTTGCTTCCATTTGACACCTGACAGCACACAGTTATATTATCTGGGACATATAAGCTGACCTGGACACACTGCAATCTTAGGTTAAGATTCCGAATTGCTTCATAGGCCACATGCCTTCATGGTCGCACAGTTATACAAACACACAGCATAAAGTCAGACAGTATTTTCAGTGTGTACATACAGTATCTGAAGGGCAGAGATCTTGTCTTTGAGCACTTCCTGGGCTTTGTTGAAGTCTGACAACATGTTCTGTGTCTCTCTGCTGTGGACGGCGCTCAGCTCGGCAAGCTCCCTCTCATGTCTCTTTGTTAACTCCTGCTCATGAGCCCTGAGAAGAGAGAAGAGAAGAACGTTCAGAAACAAGCAACAGATTCATATCCTACCATAGCCATAAAACAGTTTTCTTGTAGACTGTAATTTGGGAAAAAAAAATCCTGACTCTGGTTAAATTGGTCAGGTATGGGTAAATACAATATTGTACAAGTGCTGCATGACACGTAAGTCCTGCATTCATTATCTTAAGTACACCTATGCATTATTATGTATCATTAGCTAAATGTCATAAATATCAAAATTATTGCATTTATAACATTAACAGCATAACTGATGCATTATGTCTAAACAAAATTTGGTCATCTTCTTAGTAGAGTACATTTACTTTTGTTCTTTAAGTAAAATGTACTGTAGATAATCTGCTTAGTACTTTTACTTGGGTAAAATCTTTGAAGAAGTTCCTGTAGTGGGGTATAACGCTGCCTTATAGCTTAACGCTCTTTAAATATTTTTAAAGCATTAGTTATGCAAAGTAAGTAAATATAATAGTGTCAGTGTAGAATAAACTAGAGTGTAAAGCAACTCCAAAAAGGTACCACGTTAAGTTTAGTAGCACTGTGAGCAAGGTTTTGTCAGTCAAACAGTACTTGAAGTAAATACTGAATGCTACTTTCCATGACTGAGGCTTTTTGTAATATAATTTTTTTAAAATTTACATTATTTGCACAGTATCTTCACTTCAGGACTGTGTTACGTATAGTATGTTGTGCCAACAGACATTTGTTTGTATGTCGTTATGTTTCAGACCAATTTTTACCACAACGCATGACTTTTATGTACAGCACACTTGGTGTATGCTCACTAGCTGGTTTATTAAGTACACCTTAAATGCTTGTTAACACCAATATTAAACACAAATGACTGAATGTATTTTTGCACGTAGACATAGTCAAGATGATCTGCTGAAGTTTAAACTCAATTTCAGAAAGGGAAACAAAGGTGACTGAAATGGTGGTGATGTGATGGTCTGGGTGATATTTCCTTGTCGTACTCGTACCCTTAGCACCAACTGGGCATTGTTTTAATGCCACAGCCTACCTGAGCATTGTCACTGACGTTATCCATCCCTTTATGACCTGTGTACCCATCTTCTGATGGCCACTTCCAGGAGGATAATGCTTAATGCCCCAAAGCTAAAATCATATCAAACTGCTTTCTTGAACATGACAATAATTTTACTGTATTCAAAAATGGTGGAATGGAACATTTGCATTACGGTGTCTGCAGCTGACAAATCTGCAGCCACTGTGTGATGCGATCGTGTCAACAGGACTCAAAACCTCAAAGAAATATTTGTAGCACTTCTATGTTACCAAGAATTAAGATAGTTCTGAAGCCAAAAGGGGGTCAAACCTGGTACTAGTACCTAATAAAGTGGCAGATTACTGTATGTACAGTGATAAACACGTGCAGAAAATGTGTAGATAGTGTATCAAACAATCCGTAATTTGTTACTACTAGGAGGAAATAAGAAAGAGGAGGTGGATGGAAATGGGAATAAAAGATGATACTAATAAAAGGCAAAGGAGAAGAAGAGTAGGAGGATGGAGGAGAAACATGGAAGTCTGTCTGCCTCTCACTCTGACTTGGCCAATTCTCCCTGAGGGGCGAACATCTTATCTCTCTCTGCTTCCTTTTTATTTATTTATCAGCCTATTTTTATCCCTGTGACCAGGATTCAGATGGGGAGTTATGTAACAAAAGGAGAAATGTGCTGCGCATGAGCCTGCCAGCAAAGAGAGAGAGAGACAGACAGACAGAGACAGAGACAGAGAGGGAAAGAAAGAGACAGAGAGAGAGACAGAGACAGAGAGACAGACAGAGACAGACAGAGAGAGAGAGAGAGGGTTAGACAGAAAGAGAGTGACAGACAGAGACGAAAGACAGAGTGAGACAGAAAGAGAGAGAAAGAGAGACAGAGAGAGAGACAGAAAGAGAGAGAGACACAGAGAGAGTGAGACAGAAAGAGACAGACAGACAGAGAGAGTGAGACAGAAAGAGAGAGACAGACAGACAGAGAGAGAGTGAGACAGAGAAAGAGACAGAGAGAGAGTTAGACAGTAAGAGAGTGACAGACAGAGACAGAAAGAGAGAGTGAGACAGAAAGAGAGAGAAAGAGAGACAGAGAGAGAGACAGAAAGAGAGCGAGACACAGAGAGAGAGACACAGAGAGAGTGATACAGAAAGAGAGCGAGACAGACAGAGAGAGAGACAGAGAAAGAGACAGAGAGAGTGAGACAGAAAGAGAGAGACAGACAGACAGAGAAAGAGTGAGACAGAGAAAGAGACAGAGACAGTGAGACAGAAAGAGAGAGACAGACAGAGAGAGAGTGAGACAGAAAGAGAGAGAGAGACAGACAGACAGAGACAGAGAGGGAAAGAAATAGACAGAGAGAGAGACAGAGACAGACAGAGACAGACAGACAGACAGAGACAGACAGAGAGAGAGAGAGAGGGTTAGACAGAAAGAAAGTGACAGACAGAGACGAAAGACAGAGTGAGACAGAAAGAGAGAGAAAGAGAGACAGAGAGACAGAAAGAGAGAGACACAGAGAGAGTGAGACAGAAAGAGACAGACAGACAGAGAGAGTGAGACAGAAAGAGAGAGACAGACAGACAGAGAGAGAGTGAGACAGAGAAAGAGACAGAGAGAGAGTTAGACAGTAAGAGAGTGACAGACAGAGACAGAAAGAGAGAGTGAGACAGAAAGAGAGAGAAAGAGAGACAGAGAGAGAGACAGAAAGAGAGAGAGACACAGAGAGAGTGACACAGAAAGAGAGCGAGACAGACAGAGAGAGAGAGCGACAGAGAAAGAGACAGAGAGAGTGAGACAGAAAGAGAGAGACAGACAGAGAGAGTGAGACAGAGAAAGAGACAGAGACAGTGAGACAGAAAGAGAGAGACAGACAGGCAGAGAGAGAGTGAGACAGAAAGAGAGAGAGAGACAGACAGCGAGAGGAGGCAAGTGAGCAACACATGAATACACGGTAGAGACTAAATCACCATGGGAGCAGCCATCAAAAACCTTCAAACAAATAGACGCACACATAAATCCATGGTTACACACTGATTCTAACGAGAAGCTGGATCACATTAGCCGTGCAGCACTTTAAAAAATTCATAACAAGCCACAGGGAAAAACATGATTATAGAGTCTATTTTGCTTTTACCCTAAATAACCTTCACATCTTCTAATCAATGGGCTCCTGACAGAGATGGAGAGGGAAGGACCGTGTGTGAGAGAGAAACACTGATTTGCCTAGTTTGGGCCTCGCTTTCATGTTGCTGTTTTTTTCATCAGTATGTGAGCAGAGTGCAGTTGCGGCAACTATCGTCACCCGAATGAAATCAGGGAGGTAAAACACGCCGATGACAGGGTCCACTGTGTGTTTGAGGAGGGGGAGCTTGACGACTACTGTAACATTTTAAGAAATGTGCTTTTTCGCCTTCAAATTGTATTTTAAAGAATATTTTTTGTTATTTTCTAAATAATTACCATACACGTGCTAAAACCAACGTTGAATCTTTGGTACTCTCATTTTGTCAGACTGTTTAGTTTATCTGTCAACATACAGCTGATGTCAACATACTTCTACCAGAGGTGCTGCACATATGCAGTTGGATGCTCATGATACATGAATAAGGAGATTCAGAACAGGGCAATGTTTACAGGGATCAGCACTTTTTAGAAAGATGGAAAATGGCAACGTGTGAAGTTATTCCAGACCCTAGACAGACTATTGTATTGACTACAGTATGAACTAAACAAATAGGACAATAATAAGCACTATCAAATCGCACAAATTCCATCAAATTATACAATTTTTCTATGGGAGCAATAAAGTTCTTTGAAACTTGAATGTGGAACTGTTGCACCTATTGCCTGGTGTTCAGCATTACTTCTTTAAGGGTAGTTTTATTTGCCAGCAGGTCTTAATATATGCTTATACAAACAGCACTCGACAGCTTAGTGCACACGCGCCGCCAACTGCACGTTATTTCTTGTTGTGTACTGTACTTGAATTTTGTTTCGAAGGCGACAAAACTGCCAGTGAAAAAAAAAGGATATGCAAGTATTTTTTTAACTAATAGAACTAAAACCTGTATTCAGGATTCTTAAGGCTCAAAAGATTAAGCTGATACTTCTGTGACTAGTGATACTAAGAATTCAAAATAAGAGACAAAACGTACAAAACCCATCAGCTTTGCTTACATGCCACCAAAATGGAGCCAAAAGGAACAAAAATAAGGTACATAGGAGCTATCGCTCTGAATTCATGAGAAAAATATTCAGTGGTTTGGTTGCCAGGTTACAGAGTATTAAGATAAACTGCACTGTGAACACACTGGTGTGTGCTGCTTGAGCTTTGACTTTAGATGCATGTGTGTGACAAGTCCATCTGTGAGACCATGAATATTTTAGACAAACTAAATCTGACACAAAGTGAAGACACAGTAGTGTTTTGTAGTAGAAAACAGATGATAGAAATGTGGCAGTTTCGGTTTTCTTAAAGGCCGCGGTGAGACTGAGAAACCTCTTCTAAATTACAGAACATGACACCACATGAATGCACCTCAATATCAGACTCACTTAAATCAGTTCCTACTGATCCAGTTAGAATACTCTCAGCAGATGTGTGAGATAGACATGACACTGAGTTTTTCCACAAAGGAAACTAATTTACAGAATAAATGGAAAGCACAAAAGTGATTAGATGTTATTTTTGTTCTCAAGAAGAGATTTTGTTGTTGGTTGTTAATGTTGTAAGGAGGGTTACAGGTGACCACTTTGCACACCTGCTCGTTGGAGGTTTCAACATTCATTGCTGTTGAAAAGGTGAAAAAGACAACAAAGAACTATTTTTCATGGAGAAGCAGGGTTAACGGAAACATCTGTGCAGATGTGCAACAATTTTAACCTTTAAAAGAGGTGAAACCCTCTTTTTGTTTTTTTTGGTTATATGCCCTAAACGCATTATGCTATACATACAAAACAATATTTTGCTTGTATAATCTTTCTCAAAAGCGTCTAAACGTTTTGCTCCATTTGCAGTGGCATGACAATCTTTTGATGACAGATAAACAAGTCCACTGTGTGGATATGAGCGTATATTCGTTTCTTTAAAGGCTTCTCAGTCACGCTGTGATTGTGTTTTTGATGGGAGCCGCCAGAGGAACTGCAGATGAAAATTATCGTCAAGATAACCCGGGTGCAAGGGATCAAATGGGAACATACTGGACAATGTCACTTTTAAGTTAATTATTAAAAATATCCTTTTGTGATTTAACGGTGGAACCAAAGCTTGAATTTCATTGTTGCGTGTTCTGAATTTCTGAATACTGTCTCATACCTGATCTGCTGATTGGCTTCACTGCGGATTTTCAGCACCTCTTTGCCCTTCAGCTCCAGCTCCTTAGTCAGAGTACTGATATTTTCGTTGAGTGTGTGGATCTGGTGGTCCAGCTGAGCGATGTGGTTCTTCCTCCTGGATACTTCCTCCTGCAGCTCAGTGATACGGCCGAACAACTCACGCTCCTGAAAAGACATTTGTAAATTTACATAAATCAATAAGAACAATTTGATTGAGTTCTCATTATCTAGTTTTAGGACTTGTGTGAAAATGGGATTGTGTTTTTACTCAAGTTGCTTCAGAAATACAGAATATTCTATAGGGTCCATGAACCTTTTATTCCACTGTATAACAGGTTTTTCAATTTAATTCATTGACAGAAACTTTAAGCACAGTGCAACAGGTCAGATGAATACACTGGCTCTTAAATGCTGGTGAAATACATAAACCACTGAAAAGATAAATGTTCTGCACTTTCATAGCGCTTTTCCACCTCTTGGCACTCAAAGCGCTTTACACTGCCTCTTATTCAGCCATTCGCACCCACAATCACACACACACACACACACACACACACACACACACACACACACACACACACACAAACATCTATGGGGGAGCTGTTCTGCAATTGGCCAACACTCCCCGGGAGCAACTAAGTTGGGGTTCAGTGTCAAAGATCAGAAGGATAACAATATATATATATATATATAAAAAAAAAAATAAACGAACAATGTCCGTCACCATCAGGACAGTGGAATTTGCAGATCCTTCCCGTTTGTCCGATTCACTCGTTCAACAACTGAACTATCACCATTCTCCAAATAAGTGAGTGTAAACAGCGGCCAAATATCCAAATTACTCATGAAGCCCCGCAGAGCTGCTCTTTGCTTCTGAGCTTCGAAGTGACACAAGATCTTTTATTAGTCATGATTTGGAAGTGAGAAAATGAAGAAGTGATTGTCTCTGCTGGGTTGGCGTGAACGATGCGTAGGTTCAATCAAAGTGTCACATGAAGACAACAGGCTGCCAGGTGACCTTTACAATGAAGTCACTGTTGCAATGTCTCTTAGATTAGAGACGCATAACTTCTAAAACTCAGCTTAAAACCAAGAAGTACAACTTTTGCTTGTTTTGTATAAAACACACTCCAATGTTTTTACACATGGAGGCTGACCTGAGCATAACTCAATCGGATGTTAGGGACTAACATTCATTTACAACTGTCATTAAACTATCTTGATCTGGATACACTATCTGAATCAGGAAAAATATGTGAATACTAGTGTAAATGCATCCCGAGTCCACTGTGGTCATAGTGCTGTTGAAATAAAGAAGGTGGATTTGAACAAGGTTGGATTTAGGTGCAATATATGTGAAAATCAAAGAAAGAACACTAGAATCTCTAAGGTTGCTGACTAATACAAAGGTCTGTCTCAGTCTCCCTCAGCATCTTAGTTTAATGTAGAGGCCGGATTTCTGCTGTCCATGAAGCTGGTGGCAAACTAAAGCACAACGGTGAACAGCAGAAATTAATCTTTAATGACTCATTACTCTCCATCTTCTCAAACAGCTAGAACCTTTCGAGGACGTGAGGAGACACAAAAAGCAAAACAGATGAGAAGATAAGTGAGAATTTTAACAAATAAAATGGTTTATATCAGACCTAAAACTGGTCTTACATTATGAAAAACATTTAATGTATAATTTGGATGATTTCTGACCCCTATGGACGGACTGACACTCATCATGGACAAAGAGAGAGATGGTAACACGTTTTCTCATTTGATCGTTTTTTTAGGTCCTCATGTTTTTTTATCAAAACTCCATAACATCTCCAAACATCTTAGCTAAAATGAGAAGGAGCATAGGGAATTTGTGCTGTTTCACATGTACATATCTACGCTAATTTTTAAGTTGCTGAAAGATAAATAACATGCAAATATGAATTAAGAAAGGGAATTCGCTATCTGAATGAGAATGTATTGAACTACTGAAAATGGGATTATAATTTTATTTTAGAACTATGATGGGTGGTTATTAATTGGACACTTTGACAGACAGTGTGATCTATACTAAGAATATGACAGTTATCTTTATTCTTGTTTTTTTTTTTTATTTATGTTTTTTCTTCGCTTTCCTTTTCTTGGTACATTTTGAAGTATTACCAGTACTTGCTTACTTGATACAAATAGCACATGGACCCCCAAAACCCTAGGCTGCAAAAACAAATCATTTTCTGGCTGGTTTCACTCACCAAAAGCCCAAAGTAAAGTGTGTTTATATTCGCATAACACAAATGTGAAAGTCTTCACATTTAAGAAGCAGGTGCCAGCAGATGATCGGTATTCTCCCTCCCTTAAACTATCAAATATAAAAATAGTTGATGCATTTCTAATTATTCAACCCGTTAATAAACTAATAATTTAACTATGTGAAAAAATATAAAGGCCAAAGACTTGAAGTAATAGAGCCATAAAAGGAAATGACGGCTCTTTGAAGATACAGTATCAAGCGAAGAAACAAAAACTTTCACAAACACTAAAAACAACATCCATATAGAACAATAGATGGAAATAGAACAGAGCAGATATTGGCTGTCAAAAAGATACTAATGATGAAGTAATTGATCAGACAGCTGTGTCAGATCAAACATGTTAAGTATCTTCAGGAAGACAATGTGTAGACACACACACACACACACACACACACACACACACACACACACATACATACACACAAACAAGCCGTCTTCAGTCTCTTCCCCCCAGTCTGTTAAGTAATTGGAGATATAAAAACATTATTTAACACAGCGTGACGGCTGTCTGCTGCTGAGCTCTTCCATGCCGATGACTCAACTCAGGAAGTTTTAGTTTATACGCCATTAGGGCTCCGGCACAGTAAACAAGGAATTCATGCTCGTGAAGAGCATGCTCACTGACATCCCCATGGTCGCCTGGATTTTGGCCTACTTCACTGACCGACCCCAGTATGTTCATCTGCTGAACTGTTTTTCTAACACTGTGACCTGAAGCACAGGTGCTCCCCAAGGGAAAGTTCTATCTCCCTTTTCATCATCCTTTATACGTCTGACTTTATGTACAACTCAGAGTCCTGCCACATTCAGAAGTTTTCTGATGACTCTGCGGTTGTTGAATGAATCCATGGTGGAGATATAACGGAGTGTCGATCAGTGGTGGACAGTTTATTTTTTTTTACTGGTGTATGCACAATCATCAGTAAAACGAAGGTACTGGTGGTGGAATTAAGGAAGTCTGGGACTCCTGTCAATCTTCTACCCATACGGGGACGGGGTGGAAGTAGTTTGAGGTACAACTACCTGGGTGTCCACCTGGACTGTAAATTGGACTGGTCAGTTAATGCAGCATCAGTATACAGGGAAACACAGAGCAGGCTGTATTTTCTGTGTTGTGTCTGAGAGGAGAATGTTGTCCAAACTCCTCTCAATCCTGGACAGTCCCTCCCACCCACTTCACTGTGTGCTGGCTGCACAGAGGAGCACTTTCAGCCAGAGACTGATCACAGTCAAGTGCTCCACAGAACAACACAGGAGATCTTTTCTCCCAGTGGCCATTAAACTGTTCAACTCATCCCCCTTCTGTAAAAAGGACGGGGGACTGAATAGACTAAATAGTCTAGTATTTTTATTTCATTTATGTTTACTCTTCTGGCTGTTTTTTTTTTTTTTACTTATTTATCAGTAGTTTGTACATGTTCTTGTTTATTGTCTTGGTTTTTCCTTTCTTTTTTACTTTTCACGTGGAGAGCAGCTGTAACAGGGCAACACAATTTCCATATTAAATGGTGTTGGTCACCCCAGACACAGGCTCCCTTATCTACTTGACTCTTATTACATTCAGTGGATTAATACTTTTCCCTACTGAACAAACAACTAAATTCTTGTGGCTTATTACTCACCGTGACCCCACATGGGGGTCCAAGAGTAGCTGGTGCACTGCAGGATACTGACAGGTGATGACAGGTGAATCCATGTTTTGCTATGCTTACTACAGACTCTACCACTTAAAAATTAGCTTGGCAACTAAAGATGAAAGGGTCTAATAGTGAGGTGTGTGGGGTAAAGACCACCAGCTGTGTATTCTTGCTAGAACATCTGGATCACAAGATGATGAGAGAGGAATTCATGATGTTTGGTCTAATTAGGATATTTACAACAGACGAGAGAAGAGAGTCTGCAGCAGGTGTTAATTGAGGCATGCTGGTTGCATTATCTAATATTATCTCCATCCCTATCTCATTTCTGTCACAGAGCCAAGCAAAGCAAGTACAAACAAACAAACAAAATGAAGAGCACATATGTCCTGTGCCTACGTGGGAGGGAAAGAGGAAGACCAAGGACTGCAGATACACAAACTTTAAACAAAGCGGCATTAGCTTCCTGTTTTTAAACTCTTCTCACTCAATATGAATGGTTTATGGGTACTTCTAAACAATAATTCTCAGGATAAGAAGAAGTAAACGGTCCTTTGAGAAGGCATCACCAGCGTCTGACTATTCCCGACACACTGCAAAAAACTCGGGTGACAGATGCCAACAGAGACACCACACTCTCAGCTTGGTGCCACAGATCTAAATCTAAGGTCTTTTGGTGTTGTATTTGTCTGACCATCAACTCAAAATTACTCGAAATGAACTTCTGAAATTATAAATCAAACTAAGAAATTATAAATATTACAAATATTATTAAAAGACAGAAACCACAGGGTAAGTGGTTTGATCCTCGGTCCCGGCTATATGTCGAAGTCTCTCTGGGCAAGACACTGAACCCCCAACAGCCCACTCCCCTCCCCAACTGTGCAGTGCCAGTCCAAGCCCGGTAGAAACTGGGGAGGGTTGCGTCAGGAAGGGCATCTGGTGTAAAAGCAACATGCGGACAATGATCCACTGTGGCGACACTGAACTCACGGGATAAGCCGAAAGGACAAAGAAAAACATTTTTTTTAATAAATTAAAAGAATAAATAAATTAAATTTTCCCAACTTAAGCACTTTATTTATAATATAAAAAGTGATATTATACCAATCAATTAAAAACCATTGATTCATGTCTATAAGCATGTAGGCAACTGTAAAACTAGCAGCTTTCTAAAGTCAGTAAAACTTCATTAGACAGTACATAAAATAAGTCTTTCTGTGCTTCTTACTAAAATAAATTCCCTGGAGACTGTGGATAAATGTGTTTAATGGTGTGAAAGAGACGCCCTAGGGTGTCTACACAATGTGGATTTACTCCAATCACACAATCTTCACTCTGGCCATGAAAGAAAGGGGAAGATGTAAGGACTCGCGCTTGACTAGAGACTCATTTATTACTGTGGCTTTGTCTCTGTGCAGTAGTTAAGTGTTTCTTTGTGTTAAAAGAAAAGATGGTGGAGAGTGTGTAGATGTTCATGTATTTATAGTGCTGAACAATTGGTTCAATATATGACTTTTTGTGCGTACAGCTGTTAAATTGTAATTTCTGTTCATGAAATGCAAATACTGAGACAGTTCTCCCAACATGTACTGAAGCTTTCATAACGGACCAGTTCACATCCACCATGTCCTACCTGTGTCCGGTTGTTCTCCAGTGTTTTCTCTAGCTCGGCCTTGGAAGCAGCTGACTCCTGTTGGTGGGTTTGTCTCAGGTGTTCGATGGCAGATGCATGAATGTGGTTCAGCTCTGAACGCAGAGAGGCTGTTGGAGAAATGTAACAGAACAAAAGGACACTAGAAGTCATAATGCATCTGGGGAGACAAAACCTGTCTACACATTTGAATTTCAGTAAGTTTAAGACTTGCTGAAAAGGCTGCCTCCAGCTTTATGTCTAAAAACAAAGTCTCTTATTTTATAGATAAAGAAAAGTGTCTCTGCTAGCGTTTTATTCACTTTAATCCTCACTCCAATGAACAGCGAGGGAACATACTATTAGCACTATTAGCACTATTGGCTACTATTAGCCTTCTACAAGGTTGTAATGGCACAAAATAAAAACAGCTGTGAAAGCTACAATGACTTCATGACTGACCACTTTAGTTTTTCACATTCCCAATAGTTCACATGGATACACTGCTTACACACACACGCAATCACACCCACACACACACAGATGAAATACAGTATAAGAGGGGAAGTGAGATAAAGAGAAGAGGGTAATAAAAAATGTCAGGATGTGGGAGGTTGGAGATAGATGGAAGCAGCTCTCCAGTGTCAGGACCATAACATGAAGGTTAATGGAAAAGCATTTATCAAAGCACAGCACTGGTGTGTTAGCAGTAAAAACTGGATGAGACTGAAACTTCCCAGCACTTTTACAGATATTTTAGGTCATCTTAGACTTTAGATCTCTGCCGATGTCCTCGTTTTACTTAACAAACACTTCTTAGAATAGATTTCACTGTTCTCCCTACACTGCATAAAATACGGTGCCTTGTAGTGTTTTCTTTGCCAGAAACACAGAGCAGTCATGCTCCAGTTTGTGGAGTGTTTTTTTTTTCACAAGGAAATTAAAAAACATCTATATGTCTTTTGCTCCAGGCTGTGCTGTAGACACCAATGCTGTAATTACTGACAAAATAGTAAAAGAAAAGCAAATATTTATAAAAAGAACTGTTCCCCATTATAACAAATGGTCACAGCAATTAACTTGGCCTTGTCCTGCTGTAATATTTCACTCTGCTATAAATTTCAAGATTTTATATGATTTGTAGGCCTTATGTGAACATGAAGAATAAATAAAAAAGCAAGTGCAAACAGAAATCCATTCCATCGGCCTCTATTTACATATACTGTATATTGACCTAACCCAAAATGTTTTCAAAGGATTTGTTACATTAAATTGTATATTGACAGGAAAAAAGCTGGATTATAGTAACTTTAGGGATCCCACAGTTAAACTGGTAATAATGGAAGGGTATATTTAAAATTCTCTAAGGGAGCTGGTGTGTAGCTAACTAAATAAATGCTAACATTAATTCTCTAATGTATGACTGGTTTAGTGTTAAGATATATACTGTAGTATTATCAAATTTTGATAAAATGTTCTTTATTAAAGTTGTAATGTAGGTATATAATAAATTACATTTCACAAAAAACACAGCATACCTAAAACTACAGAACGATATACCAATAATATCAGGCCAAATGGATTGGAATAGTATATTTTACAAATTTCTCCATGTGTAAAGTAGTAAATAAAACAAAGACAAAAAGCATTTATGAAGTTTTTGTAAATCTTTTTTGATATTGATATAGTGATCAAATTTGTTATTCATTAATTTACATTTTAAGACCAATGGCTAACAGAGCATTTAAAAAATGCTGTCAATGAAGGTCCCGAAGGCATGAAAATCAACTGGTCAAAGCTCGGGTACAAACATGAAGCCAGTGGCTGGCTGTGATTGGTTGTTTGCTAAGTGCTGTTGTTGTCATTTGCTCGTAGTTTGCAGAACTTAGTTTTTCTTTTAAAGAGGGCAGGAGCTGTGGTCACCAGGCTGGTTCTGCAGGAAAAAAAATGCTAACTGTTACTTTGTTGAGGAGAACAAGCTTTGCTCAGTGTAATTATCACCTGGAACACACTGTGTAGAGAATGTGACAAATTGTGTAGTTTACTGATCTTATAACTGCAAAGTAGTAACTTGTTGTTCAACACCCATTTTCTAAAAAGGCTTCTAAACTTCATTCGGCATTATGATCAATGACAGCTTGACTCGACTTGTAGATAGTGTTTCATATTTAAATGTTATATAAAAATGTAATTTCTATTCAATATTGGACAGAAACATTTTTACTTATTATCAAGGATCCAGAGTTTGTTTTTTATTTTTCTTCTATTGTGAGTTCAGCTTCCCTGGTAGAATCAGAGCAGACTGTGACCAAAAATCCCATCTCACTGCAAAATGTGGCAAAAGGTCATTGGAGGGTGAATCTTTTTGTATGCATGCTTCCACACACACTCACACTCACACTCCACGACCTTACCGAGCATGGCTTTGCCCTCGTCCTCCAGTTCAAAGCGGAGTGTTTGCAGCTCTTGTTCTGACTGCTGTTTGAGTGTCTCGATGCTCTGACGGTGAGCCTCTCTGAGAGACTGCAGCTCTGCATGGTGATGATGGCGGAGACGCTCCTCCAATTCCTAATGGAGACATAAGAGGGGGAGGAAAAGGGAGGGTTGAGTGGGGATGGAAAGAAGGAATAAAGAGAGAGCAGGAAAACATGAAAAAGGATAAAAACAGAATTGGAGGGAATCAAGGGGAAGGTAGGGTGAAAAAAAGATTGGAAGGAGAGAGCGAAAGAAGAAAATTAGTTAAGGAAGAGGAGATGGAATGAAAGGGAAGGAAGCCAAATGAGGAAATGGGGTTTAAGAAGTGGAAAAGTAAGGCAGAAATAGATAGGGAAGCATTTTAGCAACATTTTAAAATCCTCTACATATCTGTAAGGACATAAGAAGAAACTGAGCAATTATCGTACATGGACTAAAATGGCACTGAACCATCAGCTTTAAGAAGAAGAAAATGACAAGAATTCACCGTATTTCTACAGTATTCTGTGGGAAAATGGAGGTCACATGTCAGATTGCTTTGTGAAGCACAGAAAATTCATTATTTAGGTCTGATAAAAGTTTCAAAGGTTTTCTTTTCATTTCAGTGCATCCTTTTTATGCACGGCCTTGACTGTAAACAAATGCAGTCGGTTATTATTTTGGTGCTTTTTAGGAAAAAAGGGTGAAGCCATACACTGTCTACTGTACAGTTTTTCAATACACAAATACTGTAGAAGTAAGGAAGCCTCCTAATTCAAAATGCACTGTAAAACAAAGACAGGTCTCCCTCACATTTAAAGATTTATAACCGGTTAAAGGCTTAGCGGTAGAGAAATTACACTGTTGAGCTGGTTGTTGCTAAAGATCTATGCATGGACAGAAACAGTGGCTACAAACCATGCTTATGACATTCAACCAGCTTTGGTTATTGCTACTTTATGGATAATTAAACCACATCAGATTGAGCAAGAAAACACAGCAGTGTTAGCCCAACACATTTCTAAATAAATATGCGCTAAAACAGCAGAACTAGGGGGGGAGGGGTTAGAAAACAATACACAAGAACCTGGGAACAACAGAGATGAGAATAGTTTGAATAAATATTAAGTAAAATAGAGCTTGTTTCTACTGTTCTTTTAAAATGCTTTTTTAAATTAATTAAGTGATGAATTAAATTGTGTTCAGTTAGATTTACTCTACTGAACTCAGTGTTGGCTACATAACAAACATTTTAGCAAAGAACACTGACGAGCACTTCTATACACAGTATTAGTATCAGGCATTAACTCACACTGACTGGAGGACTGCCGTGATTACACACACACACACACACACACACACACACACACACACACACACACACACCCACACCCACACACACACACACACACACACACGAAATCCTCATGCATCAACAACAGCTCTTCTGCCAAAGTAAAGGCTTGACTGCCAGCAGTGTAAAGTTAGTAGGAGTGTGTGTGTGTGTGTGTGTGTGTGTGTGTGTGTGTGTGTGTGTGTGTGTGTGTGTTTGTGTTTGTGTGTGTATGTGTGTTTATAGAAACTATCATTTTCTATCAACTTCATCAGCAATTCAAAACTATCAGCTATGTCATAAGTCAATTAAGCTCATCAATGTGACAAACTGGTCTGTTGGCAGAAATGATGGACTAAATGACATGTGACAATAAACCACAACTATTTTTAACCATTTGACTACAGGGATTCCAATTTCCTCTGGGATGTAATCTGATTTTCACATTAGCTTACTGTAAATCATAAACAATGAAAACATAAAGTAAAAGTTTTGTACAGTAAAACACTTGTGGTTTGCCATCCACTGTGTTTCGCTTTCTGCATTTGCAGGAAATAACCTGAACGGAACTGAACTCAATTAAATTTAGAAGTGAATTATTTACCACATAGAGTTTAAAAAGGTGGAGTGCATTGTAAACCTATTCAGGTTTAGTGAAAACCTTGGAATTTAAAGGTGTACAGAAAATATAAAAAATATTTAAAAAAACTAACAAACACCTCAATGCTTCATTTTTGGTTGTGATACATCCCACGTTTACTGTGACAATATATTGTATTTACAAGTGCAGAATGTTTTGATAACCTAATTTTTGCAGCGTAGCACTTGTTTATTTGTGTAAATTAACTTTTAACACCATTAGCAAACCCTACAATTATCTGTGTCAACAATAATAACTACTTACACAATATTTAATTTAATTCAGTATAGGATATTAACAGGTGCAAAAGACTATGTTTAATATCAGGGAGTGAAACACAGCTGCTAGCTCTCATTTACAATATCCTAAACGCATCAAACTAAAAACAAGACCCCAACAACAAGGAACATCCAAAAATGATATTCATAAAGTTGACAGCAACATCTGTGCCATTTTAATACCTCAACATGAAATGCCCTTGGGAAGTGATTCATGAAATGAAGAGAGAGCCCTGAATATTCAAATGAAGCTCACTCTGAGTTGGCGGACAGCAGTCTCAACGTGTTCTCGGTGTTTGACACGGCACACATGCTGTTTTTATGGTAACACTTCAAAAGCACTAAAATGCAAAAAAGTATTACAGTCCATGAGTGCGCTGATAATACTGATGCTGTTCACACTGTATTTAGTCCTATTTCCAACCAAATATGATAATACCAAGCAGAAAGTATCGCAGCAAGCCTTTCCACTCATCTTGCATTTTGCATTATTTAACTTCTCTGTCTGCTGCTCTCCCTCCTAATTCAGAGCCTGATATTTCCTACCTGTTTTGCATCATACCTCCACATCCATCTGTGAACCTGCTCCCAAACTCCTTCAGCTCCTGTGTTTGTGTGTACATTCTGATTTTGCTTTTCAGTCAGTTTCTAAACCATTCAAGCACTGTTTCTACTTTATTTGCTTGAGTCATTCATTTGAGTCTACTAAAGTACTGTTGCTCATGCGAGGAAAGAATTCCTTCCATTGCCTTCAATGATTATGTCTTTTCAATCTACAGGGTTCCAAAAGTTGGGATTTATGTCCTAATCTTGCATTATAAAAAAACCAAGTCAAGACCCTCAAGTTTCATCAAAATGCCTTGCAACATTTGGCACACTTATGATGATTAAACTGGCAATTAAAATATAATTATATTGAAATAAGCAGCTTTGTTAGGCTGTAATTACTGTAGGTACATTGAGGATGGTGATAAATCTCCACCTCAGCAGACTGCTTACCAGGTAATATTCACCATCTTAATTTAGCATGTTTAGCATCTAAAGTTAGGAGGAATGTGATTCATTCAACAAGTGTTGGACACGCTTAACAGAGTTAGGAGATCAGCAGATTTGTTTTATCTAATCCCAATGGAGACATAAATGTTTGGCTGCATAAAAGACAAACATGTCAATTTGTTCATAGTGCACTAGTCAAGTGATGATCTCATCTTCTGTGAACCACCAATGTATAAAAATGAAAGACAGTCCATCCAATAGTTGTACTTGGCCAATCGTGTCACACAGACACAGCTAAAATGCTGATGGCAAAGCACCACCACTACAATTTTTATTGATGACACTACTGATGGTACTACCTGTACAAATGTGTCTGAGCAGCACTCTTACTGCTTGCTGTGCGGCAAATGTGTTCAGTGTTTACCTAACTTGCAGCAATAAAGTCTGTTATTTGTGATTCTATTTATGTTTTTATGGACTTTTATGGACAAACAAGGGTAACACTTTGGTAAAGACATTGATATTATAAAAGTCTATTTATCTATCTACAGTATCCATCACTGAGCAGGTAAAGTAATTGTGTGTTTAAAACCCCTGCAGGAGGTTTTGTCGTTGTCTGAGATTGTTCCTTTGTACTGTGGATCAGTAAAAAAAAAAACATACCTTTTATTCTTTTAATTAAAGGGAGCACATGAATTACACCTAATCACAGTCAATCCTATAATTACACATCGACTGTAATGCTACCTTCACCTACTCCTCTGTGTGCTATTTGTGCACTCGGGCCTTGCCGTCTAATCTTCATTCCATTACTGGACGTCAATATTTGTTACTGAGCTTGTAGGTGAGTCCATTTAACTAAGTAAAAGAGGGCGAGAGAGAGGGATAGACACACAAAGACATGAACTCAGAATGTGGCCTTGAGGTCCTCTGACAGGCTGATCCCACTGCTTGAGCACAGGTCTTTATCCTGACCCCAAGGACAACTTAAAGATGCCAGCTGGAGAACTGAGGCATTTGAAAAAAAGGCATGTTGCTTTGCGCAATATACAGTATGGAAGAGTGCTAGAGAGCGGAGTGACTTAAAGCCTAAGAGCAGAATCTTAATGCCCAAACTAACCTGCAGGCAGCACAGGAAGTTTAAAAGAGGTGTAATCTGTTCTCGTCCTGCGGTCTTAGTCGGCACTCAAGCTGCTGCATTATGATTTTCAGTTTTTTCAAAGCTTTCTTGAGTGGAACCAAACAGAGAGCAATATGCTGGCCGACTCTAAGATAAAGGCATGGGCAAGCTTTTCAGGGTCTTGCCATGAGAACTGGCCAGATTCAAGAGTTGATATTATAATGTATGTAGGTTTTAAATGATGGGAAAGAAAAAAGGAAAGACAGCTACTGTAAGCTGGGGCTAAACTAAGCTGTCTATTATATTTAGACAAGCACAGTGAATAACTAGTGGAACTTTAATGGTTAAGTACTGGTTATGTAAGCTAGTGAAACAACATGTTGGACGATTTGTAATGTAAAATGTAAAACAAACTACTAATTGGAACTATGGTTGTAAGTCTGGGACAGTTACAAGTAGGATTCAGGATAGTTTTCGAGCCCTGCTTAGTTTGGACTTCAGTAAGTAGACATCTTTACAGGACCCATATTAGGCACACAATGGATTACAATTGTCATTCTTTCTGATGTCTTTAGATTCTGCACCCGGTTTATCTCCTCATGTGTAGATGTCAGTGGCTTTAGCTCAGGGGGTGGAGCAGGATGTCCAGCAGCTGCAAGGTCAGCACTGGTGGACAATGCATAACCGCAGTAATCGATCCAAGAATTTTTGATTAGGTTGCTCCTGGTGCATGTGTGTCTCTCCTTGTAAAGTGATGTTGGTAAAAAACATTTGCCAAATAAATAAATGTGAATTAGTATCTTCTTTCCCCCGACCTCAGGGTCTCCCAAATGCCTTTTGCCAAACTCTAGCTGAATTTTAATTTGACCTTTTTTCTCGTTGCCCCTCTCCCATTAAGCTTTGCCTGGTGAAGAACTGACACCGAACTAAAGTCAGCGTGATTCATCCTCTGGTGACCATCCCTAACTGCACAAAATTACCTGCTGCAAAGTTGATCGTATTACTGTACTTTGGTTTGAGTTAATATCCAAAGTACACCAAATGAAACAGTTTTTATTTATTGCTAGAAAACAGAAAATGGAGCCCCAAAAAACTTTCCACAAAAGATTCTAAAAATAGGCAAAAAGATGATAAGTAAATCAATAGGCTGTCAATTGCGTGCAAACTTGCTGCTTCTATTTGCAGCTTTTTGCAGCTGCTGCCGCTCAGGGAGCTAATTTAGGTTATGTGAACGTGTGTCTCTGTGTGTATTTGTGTATAGCAGGGATTTGCTACAACTTTATTATTCCCAAGATATAACTGTCTGTGAAGTGTGAACAGATAACACCACACAATCTGAATGTACCTCCCATCCACCCAAGCACACATAAAGCGCACATACACAAAACATCCCTCTAATGCCTCCACTCTGGATAATTGAGTTTTCTCTCCCTGCACTGCTGGCAGAAATATAAACACCCTGTCACAAAAAAGCCCTCAGTAAAGCTTTTAACACTTTATTTCCCTGCTTACAAACTAAGACGGAAAAAGGAGAAAGAATCATCTCAACAAGTGACAAAAAGGTAGTTCTGTGGCTGTAATGACTGAATGCACATTGGCTACTGTGCACCAGAGAAGAAACAAGCAGAGGAGGAGATGGAGACAACAGGGAGGAGCATGTTTCTTACAGCAGTCAGTTTCATTTACAGGATAATAATGAAGACTGCTGATTTCATAAGTGCCGTATGACTCAGAGGCTCTATTTTTCCCCTCTACACACACATTCATCCTCAAGTAGTTGCCAAAACACATCATAAGGACGCCATTTCCTGACCTCCATTCTGCCTAAAGTACTAATACAATTACAGCATCCTAAACGAAAAAGGATTGGGAATTGTGATGTATGGCTGATCCAAAATCGACCTTGACTGTGAAATTGGAAGGATTAGCTTTAAAGAACATTTCCTTGGCACCTTAAGGAGTGTGTATGTTATGTTTGTGCATTTATATTTTGACATTATAAATGAGAAGCACACAACTGTCAGTATAGCTGCTTTGATATAGAAGCTGTCTGCTGTCGAAGAAAGTGAGTAATGATGGTTATGAGTCATTGCGGCTCTAACCTTCACTCTGACATGGATTAAAATGCCATGCATGGCTTCTCCTGGGGAGCTTCTCGAACTGGCAGAGACGGTGACTGAAATGCTAAAGCTCATAGTTTGTGTTCTGTCAAAATCTATTATTCGCATATAATTAAAGAATAATCACTCTTTAGTTTTTGAGAATATGTACCTTAATAGCCTTAAGAACTAAATGTTAATGCTGGAGTCAGTCCCAGGTGTCACTGGGGAAAAGATGTAGTACAAGCTGGGGATGAGCCTGTGTGTGTGTTCACCGCCACCGACCTTTAGGTCTCGTTGCCTGGCGCGCTCTAGGTCCTGCACGGCGGAACAGTGAACCTCCTGCAGACGCTGCTGTCTTCTCTGGTGCTCCGTCTGCAGCTCGTCCAGCTGCATCCTCAGGTGTTCCCTCTCCTGACTGAACTGGTGCTGCAGCTGCTGCAGCGAAGACTGTGACTGGGACAGCTGCATCTCCAGACTCTGCTTCAACAAGGAGATCTGCATTGGGACATTACAACACATGTTGGACTAGGGGTTGAGGTGACCCTTAAGGCTGAGGCGTTTACTAGTTAAAATAAAGCAAATAGGATGTACAGAGCATGGAAATAAAGCATGATGTACAAATTAGCTGTTTAGACAACTTGGAGACAAAAAGTCCATTCATGTGCTTCAAAAATCCTGTATTTACTGTGGCCATGCCAATAAAGTGTTTTATAAGCACTGACTTGGATAAAGTATGATGTTTAACTTAGTTAACATGTGAGAATCCCATAAATCCTCTGCATTAAGAAACAGGAACACTGGTTGGCAGGATGCAGAGTGGCTCTTGCACATGGATGATAACCTTGTCTGCTTTACCAACTGTTAAGATCCCTCAGGAACAACCTGACATGAAGGAAAGTGAAATGAATTCTTTAACTTTGAGTACGGGTGAGACCAGCTGCACCCTGGACTAATAAGTTATTAACACTTTAATACATTGCTGGAGTACATATTGGCAAATTGACCAGCTTCTGCATCCAGCTCATAAACATCACGTTTCACTGGAACACACAATAATTCAATGCCAATACTTTAGCTGCATTGCACTTTTGTAAAGTACAATATGGCAGATTTCTTAAGAAGTGTTCGTATGGTTACAGTAAGTATGATGTATTCTGTTCCTAATGTTACCAACTGGAATCGTTCTAAAGGTTGTTCTACTGTGAGGAGCAATTAAAAATTTATTACAAATTTTTAAGTTTTGTTATTGTGGTTCACAAATCCAACAACAATATCTGGTTAAAGAAGTGACTCAACAAACAGCCGTAACTTTGCTGCAAAAGCAAAGGCACTTCAGAGAGTTTTATGTTCACTTTATGGGAGCAATTAATGTGGGGAGCTTAAAGCTCTGGGATGCCTTAAACCTGAATTAAAGGGTTTTTTGCCCACTTGAGCGATTTGCAACAAGCTGTAAACACAGCATTAACATATTATTACCTTAGGTAATTAACATAAGTTATGGTGTATACGTGAACTGACAGTTCTCTTATTACTCAGTGAACATGGAGCAACATTATATTTGCATCAACTTGGTAACTCTCCAACTTTCACTCTCCGTTTAGCTTGAGTTTGGTGTAGTTGAGCTTAGCTTATCAGCTTATCAGGGCTATTTAGCTATTAAATGTTCCCCTCTGGTCACCAGCTATTCTCTAAGTTTGTCTGCAGTGTGCTGGATAGGAGGTGACCAGTGAATTTATCTGAGCTTCGATGTTGTAAACTGCTGAGTGCTGCTGTTGGAGACATGGCTGATGAAAGTGCTGAGAGAGAACAATACAAGCAAATTGTGCAATTTTAAACCCAAACAATGAGCTGAAATACAATAACACACTCTTTTGCTGAAGGGATTTTCTCTGTGGATTCGTCAGTTTTCCCTTTTTACACAGTACACATTTTTAGACAGTATGGAAATATTCATCAGTACAGCTTTAATTTGTCTTCGACTACCTAAAGGTATTTTGACACCTAACTAGCAGTGCAGAGGATTTTGTGCACACATACTGTAGTTATGTGGATGCTGTAACAGCCCCCTCATTTTAGTTACATACAACGTCTGTTACAGTGACATTTACAATGCAGCTACACACATTGCATAGAGATGTCGCTAGAAATGAGTGCTGCTGTTAAACTACAAGCCATTAGAAAACAGTTTGTCTTATCATGATTACCAAACAACTCCTTCTCAGCATGGGAGGTGATGGACCTTGATATGCTGTGGGCGTCACGACAACCAGCAGCAGCCGATAATTAATAGAGCTATTGACACTGTTCATCTGTCGGTATGATGATTGTAGGAGAGATAAGTCACGTTCCATTAATATAACCAGGAGGTCATTACCACCAGCAGCCAGCTCGGCTGTGTACAACACAGTGTTGTACAATATACTGCATGTGTGAAGGAGTTTGTGCACCAGCAAAGGACACATACGTCTGCCATGGGTAAAAGTCTATAAGCTTTGAGGAGAGGCAATGGCTTTTATAGCCTTTCTCATTGTGTCTCTCCCTCTACCTATTGAATTTTTTTCCCCTGGTAAAATTCCAGCTTTTTCACCAAAAGCTGCAACCATCTGGTATTTGGTGTTGTGTCTTGCTCAATTTAAAGTTTTTATTTTGCACATTATCCCGTGAGTTCAGGGTCGCCACAGCGAATTGGGTACTTTTATCCTCTATGCATAGTTAAAAAGAGTCCCTACTAAATTATGCTTGTTCTGTGCAGGTATGCACATCTTGTAGTCGTACCTGTTCCAGCAAGTCCTCCACTTTCCTCTGCCAGCTTTCCCTGGCGCTGCTCAGATCCTGCTCCTTGCTTTGTGCCAGCTGAGACAGTGCAGAAACCTTGTCCTCCTCATGCTCCTCTTTTAGCTCCTCACGTAGCTTCTTACATTCCTGCCTACAACACAACAAGTGTGCATTTGCATTAGGTACTTGGATAATGCTTTTATTTGGTGTGATACACCAAACACGCCACTGGCACCAGCGTTAGCTCATACTGTGGATGGCAGAGGACAAAAAACAAAAGGTCTTTTTTACATTGAAAATATCCTAAATGCAGAGAGTTGTGTCAGGATGGGCACCTGACGTAAGACACATGAGAAATTAAACATGTGACTCATGACTTCCACACCGAATCTGACTTCCATGCCAGATCGGTCGGGGCCCGGGTTAACCACGACTGCCACCACTGCTGTTGAAGCAGAGAGATAAAGACAGGATGTGTTAGTTGAATAAACATAAGGATGGGAATGTACTGACAGGTGGCAGGAGTCTGATTGGAAGATGGAAGGAGAACTTTGAAAAGTTAATGAATGAGGAAAATGAAAGGGAAGGAAGAGTAGAAGAGGTGATTGGTGTGGAGCAGGAAGTAGCAAAGATTAATAAGTGAAGTGAGGAGGACGTTGAAGAGGATGAAGAGTGGAAAGGCAGCTGGTCCTGATGACATACCTGTGGAGGTATGGAAGTGTCTAGGAGAGATGGCAGTACAGTTTCTGACTAGTTTGTTTAACAAGATCTTGGAGAGTGAGAGGATGCTGAGGACTGGAGAAGTGTACTGGTGCCCATTTTTAAGAACAAGGGAGATGTGCAGAGCTGTGACAACTACAGAGGAATAAAGCTGATGAGCCAGACAATGAAGTTGTGGGAAAGAGTAGTGGAAGCTCGGCTAAGGGCAGAGGTGAGTATTTGTGAGCAGTAATATGGTTTCATGCCTAGAAAGAATCCAACAGATGCAGTATTTGCTTTGAGGATGTACAGAGAAGGTCATAGGGAGTTGCATTGTGTCTTCGTAGGTTTAGAAAAAGCGTATGACAGGGTGCCGAGAGAGGAGCTGTGGTATTGTATGAGGACGTCTGGAGTGGCAGAGAAGTATGTTAGAGTGGTGCAGGACATGTATGAGAGCTGTAAGACAGTGGTGAGGTGAGCTGTAGGTGTGACAGAGGAGTTCAAGATGGAGGTGGGTCTGCATCAAGGATCAGCTCTGAGCCCCTTCTTGTTTGCTCTGGTGATGGACAGGCTGACAGATGAGGTTAGACAGGAATCTCAGTGGACTATAATGTTCTTCATACTATCCAACTTCATAATATCCATCCAACACAAAATCACAGTAATTCCTTGATGGAATTTTTTAAAAATAGCCACAAACATCCACCAGAACTTAGTGATTAACTTATATTTTGTTGCTCACATACAGTATGAAAGGTCATGTGTCTAGTCATGTTAATGCAATATGGCAGTTATGCCATGATGGTATTTATCAAATGTCAACCAGATGAACTGATTATATGTTAGTGGTCAGAGGTTAAAATCACTGAACTCACATCTACCCCATTCCTATCAACAATACTGTATATCTCAAACATCTGGAAGAAATTTCATTACATTTGGCACAAATGCTCACTAGGAATAAAATGATTAGAATAGTCCTCAGCTTGATGGACAAACACGTAAACCGCATCTCGACTAATTTGTGAAGGAATACAACCACAATGCGGTAGTTAAGTTGTAGTTTAATACTGTTCCGGCACAAACTAACTGTTAACAGTTGGGGGAGGTGGAGGCCATCTTGTGAGGTATGCGGTTTGTTTACCTGTGAGTTACTTGTAGATCGTTTGTTTGGTTAAAAAGTTGTTTAAATCGTTCAAACTCAACAGAGATGACAAGAAATAAATAGGAAGAAAAGGGAACTAAGCTAGAGAAATAAAATTGCAATAGCAGGCAACTGTATTTGGAAAAACTACTACCAATAACAAAGTGAAAACCCAAACTCCAACTCACCAACTGAAAGCAGGGAAAATCTAACAAGATGGAGCTCATAGAAGAGATTTCAACTACAGCATAACATCAACTTTACATTCTTTATAAGACATCCATGTAAAAATCATGTAGTAGATTACTAATTGTCATGTGTTTCTTTCGGAGTCTGTTCTTGATGATAACTTTCTATTATAACTGTGACGACATCTAGTCAAAGCAAGGTTTCACACAGACAACCAAAAATATTCACATTACAAGAACAATAAATAGTCCTTTGACAGATGTCAGTGGCGCATGTACTGAATGACCACCACCCTTCTACACTGCTGCTAACAACTCTTTGCCGGGTTACAATGTCAAAGTGTGTGGGTGTTAATGTAAAAGCTGTGTGGGAGTTGAAATGACAGCTGTTACATGAAGTATGAAGGCAAACAGGTTTTTTTTCCCCACACTTTGAGCACCAGAAAGTGTCAGACTATGTGGAAAATGTAGAAAATGAAAAAACATACAGGAGCAGCACATTCACACACCAGACAGTCACAGTCAACATGCCGCGCTTAAGCCATGTGCCATCATTCATGTCTCTCTCTCTCTCACACACACACAAACATACACACACATTTAGGGTATGTATTCATGTGTTTGATTATATACATGCATATTGGCTTTAGTATACTGTATAGTGTAATTGTTAATTTCGTCTGCATTTATCATTTATCGCGTTTTTTTTTAAGTATTTTGAATATATGTCTTACTGTGTATATTTATATGTTTGGCTGGCGCTTCAGTCAAAACATCGGTGGTCTTAATAATGTCATGGAGGACGAGGGTCAGCATGGCCACTCTGAGCAGTCTATGTCTACACAGCCCCAAACACAGAAGTATAAAAATTCAAGACACAAGTCAAAGTGCCAGTATTGGCCTAAAGAAACTAGAATTAACACTTCAAATCTTTTACACAATGTTAACATTTGTTTTAAAATGTGTCGGATTTAAAACATTCACAACGCCACTGACATCCGCTGCATGTGTAATTTGTCCCCACAATTCATTTTCTGTCTGTGTTCTTTCATGGTTGGTAATGTGTGTATAAATTATAGTTAACTAAATAAATATTAAATAAATCATCACCTTGCAAAGAGTGTTTTCATCAAACTTCCCAAGGTCAATGATGAACATTAAAGCCTGACATTTAACAGGATATAACATCAGAAACACTTTCAGACCAAGGACTTCTATTGTTAACCTGCTTATTGTAACTCAGCTTTCAGGCACTACTGAGCAGCTAAAGTCCTACACAGTAAGAGAAAGGATAGAAAATAATTTGAAGAACTTCAGCAATGCGGTGCTGCTTTAAAAGAAAGAAATGAGCTGGCCTGTATTTTCCTAGATCAGAACCATTAAAGTTACTTTGTTCCAATAAAGAGTCCAGTCAGATGGGATTCAAACTATTGTATGTGGTAAAAAGGGTAATAATTTAACAGTATCACATTTTCTCAGCACAAAGAAACACAAAAAATTACTGTACACAAATCCTGGTGAAGGTTTGTTATCCAAACACTTCTGTTCAATTAGAACTTTACCCTGCAGGAGCCACAATACGCTTTTTTTTTTTTACAAGTATGTTAGTCTCTAAATCCAAAAGTCTTTCTTATTCATCAAAGACAAACCTATAATTACATTGACTTACATCTAAAGGGTGAATGTTTTAGTAATAAACTGTGTTCATGTCTTTCTGCTGTGAGTGAGAATGATGCTGCAGGAAAACATTTTGATAAACATGTAGTCATAACATGAGTCTGCAGCCATGTTTGGACCTCTATGTGTAGTGGGAATTATGATTAACTTATTAACCGTCTTAATTAGGTTTATGTTTCCGTGTTGAATCTATGCAGAGCCTACACTGTAGGCTATGAAAGTGGCCTATGGCTAGTGTCAGTGTCAAATGGATTTAACCACATGAATGTCTGCAGAACATTCCATGGTAATAACAGTTACCAAAGTGGTGGATTTCTGGCATTCAATGCAAACGCTGTTAGCATGGCTGCAACAACCTGTGCACATTTACCATCACATCCAAAATACTGGGATGAAAACGCAGAAAACCGGAGACCATAACATGCTGTATGTCATGAGATCTTCTGTATGAGAAGGACAAACTACAACCACAATTCAAAAGAATTGGTAAGATATGTAAAATGCATTCTGTTATTATTTACATTTTACACACCGTCCCATCTGTACTATGGTCCTGTATGCACTTTAGACTCCCGATCCCCTAAACCTCTTTTGTTCCTTTAGTAATCCTGAGAGCTCTTTTCGTGATGACTCTATCACAGAGAAATTGTCTGTTTCCACCGTGAAACGGGGATTAAAGCTAGTCTCCTTTATTCAGATGGCTCACTAACCACAGTGTACTCACCCCAAGCACAAAATGAATTGTTGTTCTCCTGAGAATAAAGAGCTCTGTGCTGAAAGACAAAGGAAGGTGAATAAAAGCTAATGAAAGGCAGGCTGAGACAAGGAGGAACAGTGATAGACAAGAGCTCAGTCTGAGCATGCTGGTTTATATTTTTTTCATGCTTTTTCTACTGTGCATGAACATAAACTTTTAATATCCACTCTTATTCTGACTTTGAGATTTATTAGATATTTAACAGAATTAGCGACAGTCAGTCTGTCGGCACAGCAAACAGAAAATTAATACAGACTTTCCCTAATCTGGTTTGGAAGCAGACATTTTTTCTCATTACTGTCAAACCAACAGACCCATTGCTGCATATAATGCTGTTCCTGTTTTTTGTTGTTTTTTGTTGTTGTTGTTATTTAAAATGTTTTTAATCTGTTAAAAATTTGGATGCCATCAATTGGAAGCCACCTTTTCTAGTAAACAGCAAAAGTAATGTAGTGAATTTACTGGATTAGAGAAGCGGGTTCCTGGTAGGAGGAAGTTTGCGTTCACAAACACTTTGGCAGCCTGGTAGCTCAATGGGTATAAAGCGTTATAAAACCCCAGCCTACCCACCAGGTGGGTTCCTGAGCGAGACACACAGCTCTAGCCCCCAGGATGCCCCCGTGTGCTCAGTGACAATAACGGCTGTTGTTCATCCAGTTCATAAAATCATGTCATACAACTAGAGAGGTTTATAAAGAGGAGAGGCTGCTGACAGATTTAGGTTGTGATGATTCCCGAGATAAAAGGAGAAAGATGCTCAAGGCTCATTAAAAGCCTCCTCGTATTTCAACATCTACTCTTTCATAATTTGACCTAAGACTTGACACACATCGAGCCTTTTTTGCACTCTGTAAAACTGCTACCTAATCTTGTAGAGGATCTTCAGGCCAATACATGTATTTTCTCTATATATAAAGACGTTTCTCTTAGTGTTAGACTGGAAGACAGATCTGAGATTTACCTGAACACAAATTCAATTTACACCCTTTTGAGGAATCAGCTGGATTGTAGAGATTGAATATGGTGATATTGTTGATAGGGGGTCTGTTAAGTCTCTTAAGTTAAGTCTCTACCACATGTTTTCCCATCTGTCTTCAGCCATGGAGTTGTTAACTTAACCATGTAACCATTTTCCTCAAGGAGATCTTTGTTCCTTGTTTACGGTATTTTACCAGGACCTGTTAGGCTGGTTAGGACCAGGGTGTATGGACCTGTTGTCTGATCCATGTTTTGTTCTAAAGCTAACCTAACGTTAACCTAGTTGTCAGCTCATAGAACTGTCTCTAGTGTTATGCACCTGATCGAAACTATGACATGGGATAAAGCAGAGAATTCTATAAAAACACTGCAGTT
Source organism: Channa argus (assembly GCF_033026475.1). Classification (NCBI taxonomy): domain Eukaryota; kingdom Metazoa; phylum Chordata; class Actinopteri; order Anabantiformes; family Channidae; genus Channa; species Channa argus. The sequence goes on along the minus strand of NC_090213.1, from coordinate 6,241,605 downwards.
GGGGACAAACATACTGTATCTGCGGGATAAGGGGTTAATGAAAGACTAAAATATTAAACATAATCAAGTTTAGCCTTTAAAAAGAGCTACAGGAAACACTAAGGAATCAACAAGTGAGAGCAGAATATGATAAAAGAAGCTCATTAGCTCATTAGCTGTAAACAACAGAACTAAGTTGGAAGTTGATTAGATACAGCAGATTAAAACAATCCTGCAACAAATCCTCCCCTCATGAAGGTAATTTTTGAACTTTGTTGAGAGAGGGGTTGGTTCAATTGTGATAATTTTGGATTTAGTAGTTTGGGGTGCTGCTGAATTGTTAAAACAAACAAATGTGTCTAGGCTCGAAAACACCTTTGTGCCTAGTTTCTGCCATCAACCAAAAAAACAAAACAAAAAAAAACGACACCACTGTACTTTTGTTTGTGGTGTTTACAGCATTCAACAAGGTTTATAATAATGCAGTAGAAATGTCCTTTTTAAAAGCAGATGTCTCCTTCCTCTGGATAATCCACAGAGCTCACTGAAGTACTCTCTATTATCTACTGAGAGTTTGTTATGTGGATTATAGAGAAACTGAGACACTGAATCACACACTCTAATTTGTATTAAGCAACACTTGAATGGATTCTGAATTCTGTTTTCCAATGCATATGTAGATAAACTAACCAGCTACTACATTAATACTACCTGGTAGCTTTAATGTGGAAAGGAGTCAGGCAGGTAAAAACTAAATGCTGGTCATTATCGACAGGTGTCCAACGCTGTCACTGATAGTGAACTGGCTTTTTTGGTTCTAGTTTGAGCAGTACATGTAAATGAATGCTCCTAATGATGAAGAACTCAAGGGGAAGTTTCAAAGCAATTATGTGCATTTACACCCTAAACTAAACCTGAAGAAAGCAAGTTGCTCTTTAATGGTGATGTGGGATGAATAAAGGTTTATCTTATCTTATAAACTCTAATAGAGTCATCTGGCTGTTGCTGACTTTGTGAAAAGTGCATCAGTATACATCTCACAGCAGTCAGTTTCGATCTTCGAGGTTTTTGAATAATCACACTTCAAAGGTCCGTTGACATTAAAGACTTTGAGCCGGTGCCTTTAACACTACATTGAGCTGTGAAGCTGTGGAGATCTCCAAGGATAATGCTCTGTCTTGGTCTCTATTATGAGTTGAAGGATCTGTGTGTATGTGTGTGTATTAAGTGTAGTAAATGCAAGAAGTCAAAATAGGTAAAACAAACACACATCCATTTTCCATTGTAATGTCCTGTGCTCCAGGACATGACAAAGACAGTGGGTGTTGCTCTGTTGTCCTCTGCCAAATACTCTCATGCACATGCTTACCTGAGGGTTTCAGTCCATTTAAGTTCCAGTTCCAGAGCCATCTTGTCCATCTTAAGTTTCTCTTCTTCTTTGGTGGTGATGAGTTTGGCTTCATGCTGACGCTTTTGGGTCTCCAGTTCTCCCTGAGTGGGAGTCAGGTAGACAGGGCATGGATTCAGTGGAAAGTGTTATTCTGCCATTGCAGTCTAAATGCTACCTCTAAGGCTTTTCCGCTCTGACACAAATTTTGTAGCATGAAAAACGGTTAAAGCCTTTGGGACTGACATTGCTATTAACCAGCTCAAAAGCTGGCTATTGGCAGTGTCAATTCAAAAACAGTGGAGACATAGACGCCCTGCAAAAATCTATTCTTGTCTGTGTTATTGGACTGAAAGGACTGCTAGATTGATTAGAGTTGATCAACAGAAAGTGAGGACATTTAGCCTGGTCTGGACAGTTCAAAAGATTATTTCAGGCCAAAACCCACCTTTAGGGTAAACTAAGTTTTGTTGTGATGGTAAAGGTCAAGCACCACAGTGCATCGTGTGAATGGGTTCATCCAGTACTGAATAAAATTGTGGGCTGGTGTGTTGTCTGACCTGCAGTGCAGTCAGCAGGTTGCTAGTCTCTCTGAGCCGGGCCCTGGTAGCATCCAGCTCCTCCAGCAGTTTGTCCTGTGCTTCCTTCAGTGTGGAGATTTGTCCCTCAGCTGTCCCGATGTTCTGCTCCCCCTGCTGCACCTCCGCCTGAAGCCGTGACAACTGAGGAGAGGGCAGACAGACAGTGAGAATGTTAGATGGTGAGAGAATCAACTATATCCACAACCTTTACTCTTTTCACTTCAGGCCCAGTGTGACAACAGGCTTAAAACTACATCAGCATTTTATGCTCGGTGAGGTGGACTTTCCATCAAAGATACATCCGTAACCACTCGTGATTTTTAAATGAGCCAAGTCCATGTATTTTTTGCAAATATGGCAGCACACTTTGCAATACATTAGAAAGTCATAAAAATACAGCCCAATTTAGAAAATATTTAGAAACAAAAAGTACATTGTTCCAGTTCTTTTGTACACAGGAAACAACTGTTTCCAGTGATATTAAAACTCACATTATAAATTTCTGGACTGAGCTTAGAACTGGAGGATCTTTATTGCTTTTGAGGTTGTTAAAAAGCGTATTATACCCATTGGTCATGGTTTAAATTTAGATTTTATTTTCCATATACAGTTTTAAACTAATTTTATGTTTCACTGTTCTTTATGAGAAAATGCAGATAGAAGTGACACCACTGATTCTTTTCAGTTGATAATATAAGTTTAACGGTAAATACTACTCATTATTCAAGCAAGTAATAATATTAAGGAGCTCAGGATACAGAACTTTGCCTCTCTTTTAAATGCCCTGAACTTTAATCTTCAGAATTATCACAATTTGTTATTGTCATTTTCAATGTAAGTAATTTACATGTAACTCTGTATTTAGTTTAGGTGCTTTGTTACCACCAAAACAATTATGTGGTTTTAATTATGCAACTGTTAATTTGCTAATTTTATGAATGTCAATACTGATTTGACTTCACTTTACAACAAGTCAGTCACAAACAAAAAGTTCGGCATCAACTACCTCCTCATTAGCAGCAGTGAGTTTGGAGGTCAGCTCCTTCCTCAGCTCATCCAGCTGCTGCCTGAGTACTGTCTTCTGCTCCTCCAGTGAAAGGCGCTCCTTCTCAAACTGCTGCTCCAGCTCCTGTGGAAACCGATAGGGAACAAAATAAAATGAGCAACAAAAGTCTAAGAGCATGAACAGTTCATTTGTGCATGTTTTACTAGAATGCAATAACAATGTCAGTGATATTTAGGATATTAGCCTTCAACCTTCCACAGATCATTTTAAAGAACCACTTTAATCTCATTATTGAGTTAAACCAATATGTCAAGTCATGCTCAATTATCTTTATGTCAAGTCACGTTGAGTCCCAGCAAGTGGTGTTAGAGAACTGACTGGGAAACAAGTCCTGAAGTGCACAGACATGCTAGCGTCTCTGTGAAGCAGTGAAAGTCTTAAAAAAAAGAAAATCAACTGTTAGCACTATCACATTTGTCTCATCCAAACACAATGCCGATCCCTCCAATGCATGCAGTATTTTCTCAATCGTGGAGGCAGAACTTGCCTCCTCTCTTTCCCCTTTGTTTGACATTAGATGTGCTGCAATCATCTGTACAATTTTCTACAAATGTTTCAAACTATTTCACTGTCCTTGACAGAGAGATGAGAAAGAGCTATTGCATTGTTACCATAATAAAGCTTATTATGCCTGCTGATGAATGGGGAACAATTTCTGTTATAGTGTGCAATGATTGCTACTTTCCAAGGACAATTAGAGCTGAGGGAAATTGCTGTAATGTCAAATGAAATTTGCCACTATCAAACATTACACAGGAAGATAGAGTTTGTAATGTTGTAAAAAAAAAAACATTGAGGGTGCATTGAGTGCAAGTTAACTAAAAATGAAATTGATTTGAATGGACGGGAGAGTGAAAAGCCATAGTAAATCACGTGGGGAGTTTCGTGTTATCCTGTATTTCACCTTTTTTTAATGGATCACAGAATGAGGAAAGTTGACAGCTGTTGACAGCTAATAACTGTTTGTTTCCCTTGTTAAAAAGTAAATATCCACTGACACTAATTTGTCTGCCTTCCATTCCTCCCTATGGTGGATTGTATCAGGTTGACCGCAAATAAGCCTAAAAAGCCAAGAATGGGCAACTACCCGCT